>NW_017259577.1:706364-749780 GCF_001594045.1 Atta colombica | reverse complement strand
AATACATCATAATATTAAAATTATATAAAAAAATTAATTATATAATATATCTATTACATATTGTAGCAAAACTAGAATAGGGTAGGATATTGAAACGCATACAGCAAAACCAACATTCACTTTCGTCTCTATATTTCGCATTGTACATCCACTTCCCATGTTATCGATCACATCAGGATCGTGATCGCGCTAATCGAACATCGATTCGAATCGATTGGCTGCTTAAGCAGGCGCGCTACAGTTCGCTACATACTGATACGGTTTAGGTCCCTCAAAGCAAAACTGAATACATCGTGAAAAAAATAGAACCGTTTGATCATTGACATAAATCTAAAAAAACTGAAGTTAATATATTAATTAAATATAAGACTTGGCCTGGATTACTATGATTAAAATTAATAACTATATTTAATGTAGAGAGGTATAGATAGAGAGGTATGCAAAACGAGTTTTATAATTTAAAAGGTATGATTCGCTGGATCAACAAGAGTCGCAAATTATTCACGTGCCTATATAAGGTTTTTATGAGTTTTGAATTCTAGCAGAATCCAAGATTACGTATCAATTGTTACAGAGCATCTTAGATATTTCATAAGATCCACGAAATTGTGGAATCAGTTTCTTACTGATGTCCAGTGCGTTTCAAAGTTCCTAATTATTACTATAATAGATCACCAGCCCTGTCTGGGCCCTTGCGCTTGGCAGACTCGTAATTAAGGCTAATTTCTGCTTTTGCTGAGATTTCTGGGTTCGTTGTTTGGCTTGCTCATGAACAGTCGTCAAGTCCAAAAGGAATGTGTTTAGGGCACCTTTCACTAGGTCTCTAAATTGATTGGTATTGCAACCGCGCTGATTGATCCCAAAGACCAGCTGACTTGGAGATTTCCTTATGGATCTGTTCATCATGTTATTAATGGCGTACTCAATTGTAGGGAGTGTCTTGTGCCGACGTGGTCAGTTAGTTTGGAGAGACATAGAGGAGGATTAGTTATCCACTTGACTTAGTCATTCGTCTGCGGAGATCCGACCGCGACCTTTATGTGACGAATATCATGTTTCCGTGAAAATTACTAAATCCCGCGTGAATGAATGCTATTCTTCTATCGGAAACAATAATACACTTATTATAGTTCTGAAAATATTGGCAAAAATCCACTCAAAACGATTGTTTTTATGACTAACACTCCAATAGATCTGCTGGGGACATTCACTTGATCTTGGCTGACTTTGAAATCGTACCCTTAGAGCTCAAAACTCCACCTAGCTATCTGAGCGTTTAGATCACGTTCTTTACTATTTGGGTAATTGCATTGCAGTCGGAAATTATTGTGAAAGAAACACTTTGCAAATATATTCGAAATCTACGCAGCGCGTAAACGATTGCCAAGAGTCTCAAGTTTGAAACTGTGGTTGTCGACTGCTGTAGTGCGTCGGCTAACAAGATGCATCTTGTTATTCACTTGCTATTGCATCAAAATTACTCCAAATCTGCGCGCTTTCATCACAATATAGCTCAGTGTAGGCCTTTGGATCATATATCACAAAAATCGGAGACTTGATTAAACTGGTTTTGAGCTCTTTGAATGCATTTTTCTCGGAGTCCTCAAATTTAAATGGAGTGTTTTGCTTTAGTAGGCTATACAGTGGTCGCGCAATTATGGAAAAATTTTTCTTGGATAAATTTCCAAAATATGATGTCAATCTTATAAATAATTTCTTTTATTGCTGTTTGAACTGTCGGCTACTTGAACAGATCCTTCTTTTTGGTCTTTGGTTTAGCCATAATGCTCCTATTGTCTGATTTCGTCTTTCATTACGTGATATCTTAGATATTCTATATCTATATAAAGAAAAGAATATTTTTCAATCCATAGTTCCAACTTTTGCACAAGGACTATAAAAACCTGGCCTCTTTTAAGGCCTCTAGATGTTTGTCAAGTGTCTTAGTAGTAGTGATTAATACATTGTCCATATAAAGGATGACAATATTGGTCTTTATTATGTCCGCTTTAAAACTTTATTAATGAAACTTAGTAATTGAAATTACTAAGTTAGTAATTGAAATTACTCCTATTTTGAGACCGAATGGCATGCGCAGAAATTCAAATTGCTCCATTGGGGTCACAAATGTATATTTAATTGATCTAGGCGATCATCACATCGCAACATGATAGAATTCATCCTTTAAGTCCAACTTACTGAAGAAGCGCTTACCTCGTAAGTTGCTCAAATGGTAACTTTAATTAACGGGAGCGGGTAATTATAGCGTGCCAGTATTTTGTTAAGGATCCTAAAATCGACGCACATTCTGATCTTTCTATTTTTTTCCTCGTTAATACAATCGATAATGCATAGTCGAAAGTGAATCACTCCTCTTTCTAACAAGTATTGTCTGAATCTTCTCTTTTTCAACGTATCCCAGCCTTCTAGGCCCAAACTATACAAATCTGTTTTCTTTTAAAATTAAAGTAACTTCCATCTGAATCTTCGATAATTCAGGTTCACTAGATTTATGATAGTATTCGCGAAAAATATCCTTTGCGCCTGTATCTGTGAGAAATAGAAGAAATAATATCAAGATTATCAAATATATACATTGATTGTGATCAATATTAAAAATCTCATTAACTATCTTATCAAAATTAGAGTCTTTAGTTAATCTATACTCGAAAAGCTTTAATGCATCACGACCTAATAAGAGTGGAGTAGACATCGTGGAATTGGGACCAACCCCCATAGTAGTGATCACAGTTAAGTCATCAACGATTCAGATCCATTACTTCTTCGACAATGAGTTTTGAATTATTAATTCTCCGTAATCTGCTCCACTCGCGCCCCATGTATATCTTCATCTGGGATGTTGTTCTTTAATGAGAGTAATTGGACACACGATGTCTATCCTGGCTACGCAAGATGTATTGACATCATTCTGAATCTGGAAATTTATTATTCGTTGGAATTCATCGAGATTCATTTTTCGTGTCGACAAAGTAGATCCTATCATTTTCAATTTCGGTTCCATCTAAGGGTTTGCTTCTTACATCCTGAAACTGGTCCTCTTCTGACTGCTCGGCATCCTCAGATCTCGTTTCATCTCGACTATATGACGAATAAGTTAAACCGAGGTTAAAATTAATCTATATTGGTAAAAATGGACATCAGCTACACAAGCACGTCGGGACTTCCCGTCGCCCGCAGAGTAACGTCGTAACATCGTGATGGCTTTCAAAAACTCTCTTCCCGATCCGCAGGTCCTTTTCTCTCGAACGTACTAAACAGAACAGAGAATTAATCCCATTTCTGATTTGTAGTGAAACTAGGACAGGATATATTGAAATACACACAGCAAGATTATTAATGTTCACTTTCGTTTCTATATTTCGCCATATTATCGATATATCCATTCCCCCTGCTATTTATTACATCAGAGTGGCACATCGTGATTGTGCTAATCGAACGTTAATCCGAATCGACTGACTGCTTAAGCAATATTATCGCGCTACAATATTATCTTTTACTTACATTACACTAAATTATTAAGCTGCTTGTTTCAGTTCTTATAAAAAAAAATTCGTAAATAAAGAGATTATGATCATATACGAGAATCGTTTGAAAAGTTTTGAGCCTCAACATGAACATGGCATTACTCGTCAAAACTATTCTGGTACTACAATCATACACGTTTTGCAAGATACCCATGAAAATTGTAGCCATTTTGGACACTCAGTTATTGTTTGAGAGTCATTTGTGTCAGTCGTATGTTCAAAGAAATAAAAAACATGATGTAATGTGTTCCAATTTATGTAGCGATTTTGATAACTGTTACATAAAAGATGTCCGATACTTACAAACGATTAGATGATCAATTGTTACGGAATTTTTTGATGTTGTGATCAGAAAGACAAAATTCATTCGCCAAAGACAATTTTTCTAAAGAATTATCAAATTATTTATCTATTTATTTGCGACTGAATTTTGTTTTTCTGATCAGAGTGTCATGAATTCCGTAACTATCGACCATCTACTCATTTGTGAGCATCGGACATCTTCCATGTAACAGATTCTATTATGTATTTAACTTTTATTAATATTGTTTGTACTGTCATACTTTAAAAAAATCGACTCTTATTTGCCTATTTATCGTTATTTTGTTTTTAAATTATGAATGAAAAAATTAATTTGTAAAATATATAAACAAATTTTAATAGATTTTTGTGTAATGAATGTAAATACACAAAAAATAGAGTACATTTTTTTATATAACAGCAAATATTCATTATTTTATTTATCAAATTATTTATTTATCAAATTCAAACACAATTCAATATTGTACAGAATAAATTATATTTTGATATATTACTGATGCTTCCGTTTCGCGGAGAACGGTTCAAACTTTCACATACTGCGCTACATAATCTGAACGATGAATAAATCGTTATTATTTTACAACCTTAATGTTTAAAGAGCTAAAACTTTCCAAAAAAAACTTTCTTAAATAATAAACAAAATTGTAGTATAGGTAAAAGTTGACAATTCGAAAATTCATACGATAACTTTTGTGATCGAATGAATAAAACTACAAATTCGAGAGGAATATTTTTAAAAATTCGGCATTTGATTGTGAAATGTTCCGAAAACTTTTCATATGTCCTATATTTCGAGAAACATATTGAAATTTATTCTGTAAAAATTTCAAAGAAAAATATACATATTTGGCTGAGATTTGGCGAGTTGAACACTAAAATCTATTAAAATTTTTTCATTTTACAAATTAATGTTTTCATTCATTTAATTTGAAAACAAAAAATTACAAATTTGATTTAAAAACAAAAAAGATGCGCTATGTTCTCTACAAGAATCAATTGTTAAAATTGAAATTAGAACGATCTAAAATTAGCCCTGCGGACAATACTTATCGTGCGAAATCCACATATATCTCCTTATAGAATCCAGTTTTTCAATTGTAGTACCAGAATGGTTTTGACAAGTAATGCCATCTTCATGTTGAGGCTCAAAACTTTTCAAACGATCCTCGTATTATTTTTTGTTACTTTTTGATCATTTGTATTCTTATTTAAATAATATATCTTTAATATATCTCTCAATCATGTTTGTTGCCTATAAGAATAAGCAATTTTACTTTGATAACTTTTTACATTATGAGAAAATAATAAAAGCAACTCTGCTTTGTTAATAACATAACTTTATAGAATTATAGAATTATTTGAAAGAAGAAAATAAACACAAATATCAATTTAATTTTTTTATTAGATTTCTATTTATCGAACACAAATCTCATATAAAGAATTAATTTTGATTGGTTTATCTTTTATTTATTGATTTATCTTATATTTTTATTTATGCTTCTCTTAAATAATTTCGTAAAATTGTGTTGCTAACAAATTAAAGTTGCTGTTATAGCAAAGTCATTTCGACCAAAATATGTCATTAATTTGGCAAACATATCTTATAATAGCAAATTTGATTCACTTATAATAAAATCATATTACTAGTTCTTAAATGTGCTTTGCTTTGTAGCAAATTATTAAAAAAATTATTATAGATAATTAAACAAAAATTCATTTATTCATACAGCAAAATTTGTAATTTTAACTAAATTATATTCAGTAAATAGTAATCAATACTTTTAATGAATCTCTTTACTGTCCACATAGTAACTGATAAATTTTGCTACTGTAGCATAAAATCTGCTATGCTACGCTGAAAAAAAATTTATTGAAAAACACAAAATTTGTTTCATGTAACCAAATTATTTAGTCCATTACGTGCAAATATATGTAATATACGAGGATCGTTTAAAAAGTTTTGAGCCTCAAGATGATACTACAATTGTACATGTTTTAAAAGATACCTGTGAAAATTGTAGTCATTTTGGATGCTCAGTTGTTGTTTGACAATTATATGCTGATTGTAGTATCAAAATGGTTTTGATGAATAATGGCATTTTCATCTTGAGGCTCAAAACTTTTCAAACGATCCTCGTATATTACGTATATTTAGTTGCACGTAATGGACTAAATAATTTGGTTACGCGAAACAAATTTTGTGTTTTTCAATAAATTTTTTTTCAATGTAGCATTTGAGATTCAAAACGTTAAACGTTTTAAAAGACTCTTGTATAATAAAATAATTTGTTATTATAAACAAATCTAAACCATTTAAATCAACAAAATTGAGAGTTCAATGAATAATACACAGATACCGTAATGCAATATTTTTTTAATATGTGAACTTGTTCATGTTGAATGTAAATAAATTTCTTTGTCTCAGATAAATGTTGATTTCAAGCTATAAAATCATTTCGCATTCAAACGAAAACTTACTTGAAATAGCAATATATATATAGTTTGATAAATGCAAATTCAATTTTATTTATTAAAATACAATTAAAACTTATATTTATAAAAATATAAAGTAATCAAAATTTTGTTTCTGGAACTAAATATATGAAGTCTGTATTGAAAGATGAAGTCGAAATAACAAAATATATATTCGATACAAATAAAAGCTTTGTTGAATGATTTTAATATACAGTTCATGTATTTATTAACATATTTAACAAATAATTTAGAATTTAGATGATTGATATATTCGCACATTTTATCATTTTGACAGAAAATTTTCATAGAGCAAACCGATATTTATTTTATTAATATTTTTTAAAAGAAATTTTGCATTGAGCTGAAACAACTGAATTTTCGTTCGAGAAATAAAATACATGAAACGAAAACTGCAAAAATATAAAGTGAAAGTAACTAAATACTTAGTCAATATAAATTATTATAAATAATTATCTTATTAAACAAACGAAATATACGAGCATTAGCATGTTATGTATTAGCATGTTCATTAATAGAATAAATTTACATTTTATTATTTTACAGTAATAGAAGTAACGGGAACTAATAATTTGTTGATGATAGCAATTCCATGATTATGATTCAATGAAAAAAAAATGAAAAAAAAAGTTTTTAAATGCAATTCTTGTATATTTTTATTATTTTTATAGATTCATAGAATTAATGTACAATTCTACATACAATTTATTATTAGGTGTACAACTTTGCTTCCGCCGTTTTCCTATAGATGGCTTTAGCGGTAAGTGGTGGTCGAAATAAATAAATCATAGACGTCATACAATAAACTTGGGCATCTGTCAACATAATCCCATAGAAACATTAGTCGATTTGTGTCTACATCATAAAGTTATTCTCGATTGAAAATGTCAGTTTACGAGCCAAATTCTCGTCATTTGCGGGAGGTTTTAATTTTTTGCTTCAATATGAAGAAATCTGCGGCTGAGGCTCATCGAATGCTCTCAAATACTTATGGTGAGGCCGCTATTAATGAAAGAACGTGTCGTGAGTTTCAACGCTTCAAGAACGGTGATTTTGACGTCGAAGACCGGCATAGCGGTGGAAGAGAGAAGGTTTTCGAAGATGCAGAATTGGAGGCATTACTTGAGCAAGACTCGTGTCAAAATCAAGAAGAATTGGCACGATCATTGGGAGTGACTCAACAAGCCATTTCAAAACGCCTCAAAGCCATGGGAATGATTCAGAAGCAAGGAAATTGGGTGCCGTACGAATTGAAGCCGAGAGATGTTGAACGGCGTTTGTTTGCTTGTGAACAGCTGTTTGAAAGGCAAAGATGGAAGGGATTTCTGCATCGCATTGTGACTGGGGACGAAAAATGGGTTCATTACGATAATCCCAAGCGCAGAAAATCATGGGGAGTTCCCGGCCATGCTTCCACGTCGACGGCCAAACCGAATATTCACGGCTCCAAGGTCATGCTCTGTATTTGGTGGGACCAGCTCGGCGTAGTGTATTATGAACTGTTAAAACCGACTGAAACAATCACAGGCGATCGGTATCGAACGCAATTGATGCGTTTGAGCCGAGCATTGAAAGACAAACGGCCGCAATACAACGAGAGACACGATAAAGTGATTTTGCAGCATGACAATGCTCGACCCCATGTTGCGAAAGTAATCAAGACATACTTGGAAACGTTGAAATGGGAAGTCCCCACCCGCCGTATTCTCCAGACGTTGCTCCCTCTGACTATTATTTGTTTCGATCAGTGGCACACGGCCTGACTGATCAGCACTTCCGGTCTTATGAAGAAGTAAAAAATTGGATCGATTCGTGGAGAGCCTCAAAAGATGACCAGTTTTTTCGACGCGGGATTCGTACGCTACCCGAAAGATGGGAGAAAGTAGTGGCTAGCGATGGACAATACTTTGAACCATAAATGTATAACCAGTTTTTTACAATAAAGCCATTTCGAAAAAAAAACGGCGGAAGCAAAGTTGTACATCTAATACCAATCTGAATAATTCTAAAGAAAAAAATATGGTCAATTTTAATAATTCTTTAGTTCAATACTGTGAATTAAATATTTATTAAATATAAAGATATTTTATTTGATACAAGAATATTTAGTGTTTATTTAATAATCATTTTTTTTTATTTATAATAATAAATATATTTACTGTAAGTAAATGTTGTTGCACTCAGAGAAATTGTTTTATACGTACAACTAAAATTTGATATATGACTAAAAACTTTGTTCTTCGTCTTCTTCTTGTTTTATCACGCTTAAAATAACGTGTAGGCGTACATGTCTACTATACAATAGTGTGCCCTCTTCTGCATGTCTAAATATAGTAGCAATATCTGATATGTTGTTCCAGTTTCTAATATTGTGGAACCATGAGTTCTGTTTGCGACCTGGTTCCCGCTTTCTTCAATCTTTCCAGTAAGAATGGAATTTTTAATAGATCATATTTGAATTCTCTCAATACTCTAGATATGATGTCTTCTGTTGTTTGATTATCTCCATCAGTTATCGATATGGGTATTTACTCGGTGTAATATCTCCTCATTATAAGTGTTCTGTCCATGAGATTCTTAAAAGCTTTCGTAGCGTCCACATTTCGAAGGATTCTATTCTGTTGAGGAATTTAACCTTGAGTGATCAAGTTTCTATTCTATATGAATATTGGCTATACCTAACGATCATTCGTATTTTAAGACTCCTTGTCGCAGTAAGTACTTATCAAATCCGGCAAAAGCGATTCTAACCATTGCTATTCTTACTTTGACCTCCTGATCACTATCTCACTTGTCGTTGTAGAGCTTAGATATTTGAATTTGTTTATCCTCTCAATGGGATCGTCAATATGAAGGTTTATATTCCCGTGAGATTGCCGGTTAACTATCATCAGTTTGGCCTCAGATTAATGTTAAGTCCATACACTTTACCCACTTCAATGATGGCGTTAGAGATATTTTGTAGTTCCTGGATATTCTCATATTGCCGCGTCATCTGCATATCAGGCATAGGTTGTTATGGGAATGCCATTTATCTTTATTTCTGCTATTTGATTTTCAATTGTCAATTGGACTATTTTCTCTATTATATTATCTCTATTTTTCTATATTATATTCAATAGAAGTAGCGAAAGTATGCATCCTTGATAAACTACTCTGACGATTCTTATGTTTGCGAAACATTGCCCAATTTGAGTTTTGTTATCTTAAAAAGTTTGTTATCCTAAACAAACAGCTACAAAATTTGTGCTATCTAAGTAACACAGCAGTGCTTGCAAAGTGCTAAACAAAGCGATTATTTCACGTTTTGTAAGTGCTGTGTGCTGTTTTGGTAGATTTAATCATCATTAAGCAGTGAACCTTTAATAATAATACATTTTTGTAAGAATAAAATTATATTTGGTTATATTAACTAAACATTTGGTTGATCCTGTTTTAACAAAAATTTCGTTGTTACAAATTCTTTTTTCAGTGTACGTTTCACACACAAATCCTTAGGATACATCCAAACTACGATAAATGTAAATGTATATCATAAAGAAAATTATCCAATCGCATTTCTGTTATAAAAATATACTTAAAATGCGATTGAATAATTTCCTTTATGCACGTTCATGCACCTATGCAAGTTTGTCTGGATAGATCCTTAGGGCCACCATACTAAATGACATAAGCTGCATAAGCATATAAAGACTATTGGACCAATGAACATCTTATATAAATTAATATGGCATCTTTTTTTGTAGAATTGATCTAGCGATCTTATACTATAATATGTTTATGTATATGTCATTTTGTATGTGGTGGCCCTTAAGTTCGAATTTATATACTTGCGATTAAAATACAGTGATTAAAATTGATTAAAATTTAAATGATTAAGTTATAATTTCGTTTAATTGAAGGAAATATATCAAGAAATTGACATTATAGAATAATGTAATATTGAATCATGTTCTCCTATAGAAAAATATAATATTTATTTTTAACTAAATCATGTATGAATCAACTGAGTTTTATTTAGCCAAGAAATTTTTATGAACTATTCCCTGGTGGAAAAATGTTGCTGAAATTATTCCACATTTTGGAATACTTTTCAAAAAAATTTCAACATTTTTAAAAAGTTTCAATTTAATTTCAACAATTTTTAGTTGAAAAATTCATTTTCGACAAAATTTCAGAAAAATTTCAGCAAAATTTTCAAATAAATTTCAACAATAATTTCAAAGAAATTTCTGAAAATTTCAAAGAAATTTCGATTGGATTTCAGTGACTTGTCAGTATGTTAGTTAAAAAATTC
Organism: Atta colombica; assembly: GCF_001594045.1. Taxonomy (NCBI): domain Eukaryota; kingdom Metazoa; phylum Arthropoda; class Insecta; order Hymenoptera; family Formicidae; genus Atta; species Atta colombica. The sequence goes on along the minus strand of NW_017259577.1, from coordinate 739,124 downwards.
ACTTTCAGTGAAGTTTCAGCAAATTTTCAGCAATTTTGTTGAAATATTTCAAAACGCGGAATAATTTCAGCGAAATTTTTTCACTACTATTCATTCACTTGATTTTCAGTCACGCTTGGTTCATTCATCAAAACGTTTTTATAATACAAAACTTGTTGTTATTTTTTAAATTGGAATTGACGAAATCTGCTGATTGTTTCAACAAAATTTTGTCACATCTAATTCAATCGGTTGAAAATACACAATATTTAGTTTCCTTTAGTTGAAGAAAATACATCGAACAGTTGACTTTATATAATGATGTGATATTTAATCATTTCTTTACAAAAAATAATATTTATTTTCAACTAATAAATAAATAATGTATGAATCAATTGAGTTTGATTTAGCCTAGAAATTTTTACGAATAATTTATTTATTTGATTTTCGCTTGATTTACTCATCAAAACGTTTTTGAAGATAATACAAAACTTGTAATTATTTTTATAAATTGGAATTGGCAAAATCTATTGGATGTTTCAACAAAAATTTTACATCTAATCATTCACAGTTGAAAATATATCAGTTGATATTTAATCATTTCTTTAGAGAAAAGTAATATTTATTTTCAACTTAATTATGTAGGAATTAACCGAATTTTTATTTACTTTAGAAATTAAAATAAATAATTAATTTAATTGATTTTGATTCATCAAAAAATTTTTGGAGATGATAAAATTTTTTGTTATTTTAAAAAATTAAAATTAACCAAATTTATTATTTATTTTAACAAAAATTTTGTCGTATCTAACTTCATCATTTGATTAAAAATACTAATATATAATATTTATATCAATTCTCATAATATTGTCTAATCAATTCGATACTTGGAGTTTAAATAATATATTACGAAAATAACTAAACACAAAATTAAATAAATTCTACAAAATTAAATAATTTCTATCAAAATAATTTAGTCGAGTTGGTTTAGTTATTTCAACTTAGATGGTTGACATAAATAAATTATATATTTGCAAGTGCAACTAAATAATAGTTAAATCTCAACCATTAAATAAATCAACCATAATTAAATGTTATCCATATAATCAACTTTTTTTTTAGTATAACAAATTATTTTTCTCCGGTAGGCTCCATTCCAAAACCCATTTAAAAAAAAATGTTGCAATTTTTTAATCGTTGATTTTATACAGGATGTTTTATAAATGCATGTCAATACCTTAGAAGATAAGTATATACTAAAATAAGTAAAAAATGTCAATAAACTTATTTCCTACATACCCTATTAGTTTTCCAGTTATGAATGAAAAAAAATATTCGAAGTATTCGCTTCGTGCATCAATACATATTATCGTACAGCTTAGCATGTTTTGACGTTATAGATAACATCTAATGTTTACGAACAATACCCACCAATACAAATCGGATAAAATTTCAGACAGTCAGTATCTTATGCTCGCAAGTTACTGTTTCAAATACTATTCTAAAAGCAAAATATCCCTGATTATTAAGCAAAACTTGTGATTTATGCACAATGGTGTTCCGCTTCATTTTCATCTCGAAGAGGGAATATTCCTAAACAACGTCTTCGTAAATCGATGGATACAGCAAGGCAAACTCACTCTATAATCATCACGATCTCCTGATCTCAATTCATTAGATTTTCATTGAGGCCATTTAAAATCTATTGTATATTCAACGTCAGTAAACAATGTAGATGACCTACGAGAAAAGATACAAAACGAATTATTCGAAGAATATCTAGTATTTTTGAACGAGTGCGGAACTTAATCCTAAGGCGTGCAGTAGCGTATGCTGATGCACGAGGCAAATATAATACGTATTTTCTTTAATCATTCACTACTTGAAAACTAAGATATATGTAGACTACATGTTCATATGACTTTTTTATTTATTTTAATGTACAGATTTATCTCTTAAGATACTGACATGCATTTATAAAACATCCTGTATATATGTATTGTATACGGCTTTTGTAATCGGGAGAAGTAGTTGCTATTCGAACGCGAATTAGATTCTTAAATTTCTTCTTAATACTTAACTATAAATTGCTCCTATCAAAAATAACGTTTGTAGGAAACATACATAAAGATAATCAAAGAAGAATATCGAGAAAGACACCTGCATCGTAATAGCTTAATATCTGAATAATATGTATTATGAATTCGGGAAAAAAAATATTATCGATTTATTCCACCAAAGAGAATTTAAAATAGAGTTGCTGCGCGGAACATTCGTAAGGGACATACAAATAAACGTAAGCGCGCTTGCCAGAGTGATGTGTGAGTGTGTAGCGTAAGACGTTACGAGTAGAGTTTGCTCGCGAAAGTTATAAGGGCATAAAACACATATATTACTATTTACGCTTTAAACAAACTACATACATATGAAAGTTGTTTTCTTAACATTCTGTTTTTATTGAACAATACATTTTTATAGATTATTTATTTTAATTGATAGTTAGTTTTATCGTTATAAATAAAAGTTTTTTAAATAATAACAAAAATCTAAATATTTTATATAAATATTTTAAGTACTAAAAATAATTTGTAAAGTTTCATTGAGATGCAAAGTTTCATCAATTATAATAATTTATAATAAATAAATATTTTGTTTATTTATTATTACTGAGCAATTAATGTCTGCATCTCAATGTAATTTTAAATATTTTTAAATTCATAAAGTATTTATATTAAAAAATTGAGATTTTTATCATTATTTTATAATACATATATTTCTGTATTAGAATACAAATTTTAAATGCAATTTAGAATAATTTATAATTTTTTCAAGTAATACTTAACATAATTATGCATTTTCCTTACAATCTTCTTAAATCTGAGAGGAAAAAAATGTCTCGCAGCTTTCAAAGAAGAAACTAATTGATATACAACACTTTTTCTATCAGTTTATTTCTATCGAAACTAAATATAATCTTTAATTATTTACGGGATATTATTAATCAAAAATCAAATTTGATACAGAATTATCTTGCAGGTCAATTAATTGTCAGATGGGATGGAGGATAATAAGAAAATATCACATTTTCTGCGACGTTCGGTAACGAATCAAATCGCGAACTTTTAATTTCCGCCTGTCGTCGACACGGCGGGCCTCCGACAGTAATAGCACGGAAACAATGCGACGTGAGAGACGAAGATATCTCATTCGCGGAAATGCGAACTCCCAGCCTACTTAAAGCTGACACGGAAATGCAAACGCCTAGCCTCCCTAAAGTTGATACTCGCAAATAATCGAAAAATGACTAAGAGATTTATTTCGAATAGAGAGTACAGAGTAGTATACAGTTACAAAAGGGTATTTTATATTTCAAAAATAGAATTAAATTTATCTGATAATAATAATCAAGCCTGGATGATAGTCGGCAAAGCTTTCCCATACAGCACCAACGTTTGCAACAATATTGCTACAATATTGCAACATTGCATATTACAATGTAATGTTTCAAAGAAACATTAAAATGTAGGTATGCAATATAATTTTAATTACGTTGCAGCAATATTTAAAAATAATTCTGCAAAATAACTACTGATTTTATACTATGAAAATAATTGTGTAATGCTTATACATTTTATAATTGTTGAATATGCATGAATGTATGAATATGAATAATATATATGGGAGTATAAATTAGTTCGTTTTTTTGTGTTCAACAATGCATTTATTTCAAAACACAATGAATGAACAGATCAATTAAAGTATTGTCAAATTGTTGCCTACTATTTTTTCCCATATGTCAGGCAATTTTCGAATTCCATCTCGAAAAAATGACTCGTCTTTGGAGGCGATCCAATTTTGGAGCCAATTTTCGATTTCTGCGAAAGAAGTGAACTGGTGACTTGCCAAATCATGTTGCATCCTTCGGAACAACCAGTAATCAGAAGCAGCAATGTCCGGAAAATACGGCGGATGCGATAAAACATTTGAGCATTTCCAAATATTTTTTTGTAACTTTAACGACATGAGATCGAGCTTCTTGTCATAAAGAAGAATAACTTTATTACATCTTTGCTCGTATTCTGGCTCAAACGAATCAATCATCATTATAGCCGATACCGATTGCCCATAATGGAATCGCCAAAGGTATTAGCAGCTTATAATAAACAAGACCCTTTTAGTCCCATCAGATATACAGCATGATCTTCGAACCATTAATGTTCGACCGTAATGTTGATGTTGAGGTCGATGGCAACAATTGATCGGGCTTAGTATTTTTTCTTCTTGGGGTTGTCGTAGAATATCCACTTCTCATTTCTTCAGTCACAATCCAAAATGCAAAAAACCTTTTCTCTGTTGTCTTTGAATCAGCTGTTCGCAAGTAAAAAATCGCCTTTCAACATCTCTCGGTTTCAGTTCATAAGGCATCCAATTTCCTTGTTTTTGAATCATTTCCATGGCTCTCAATTGTACAGAAACGGCTTGTTGAGTTATCCCCAATGATTCTGCAAGCTCCTTTTGCGTTTGACTCTGATCTTCTTCGAGTAATGCCTCTAATTTTTTGTCTTCGAATTTTTTTGGCTGTCCAGAGCGAGGGTTGTCTTCAACGCTGAAATCTCCATCCTTGAAACGTCGAAACCATTCCCTACATGATTTATCAGTTGGAGCAGTGTCACCAACAAAAATGCTTCGACAAGCATTCGATGGGCTTCAGCCGCACTTTTCTTCCAATCAAAGCAGAAAATCAAAACCTCCCGCAAATGCTGCTTGGTTAACAAAATTCGACATTTCAAACACAGTAAAAATCAAGGTTTTTGTATGAAACTCAAAGCGATATAAATTGAATATTATTAGCAGATGTTTAATCTCTCTGGAACCGCCAAAATCAGCTGTCACTATGAACCATTCACAACAGCTGAAGCCATCTTTAGGGAAACGGACCAAACTAATCTGTCCCAATACAATTGATTGTTTGGCAAAGGAGCTAGTCTGCTTGCTGAATGATTGGCGAGCAGTGATAAACTTTTAACCTCGGGCTTCATTGAAAATCTGCTCTATTTTATCAATTGGCGGTCTAGCTGAGTGCAGCGTCCAGACTTTTAGCTTATAAGATAGATTCAGCATAGTATAGAAATGAAATCGATAGTAATGAGAACAAAAACAACAGTAAAGAATCTCTATTTTTCTCCATTATCCATAATATGCGTGCGTAAGAGAAGGACGCAGAATTTACCAACGTTTTGCATCTCTCACTGTTTTGTTGGTTTCCCTTCTATTATGGAGTCAAAAAATAAAAAAATAATGTAAATTTACAATTGCGTTATTAATAATACAGAATACATAGCACGTATTTTGTATAATATAATATATATATTCTATATAGTACGTATTAGAATGTAATATTCATTATTATAATGACGCATTGCAAATTTATTTATGTAATTATTTTTGCAATGTTTAGTATTTGTATATATGTCTTATAAATTGTTTGTATAAATGAAAAATATCAATTATTACAAAGTATTGTTAAATATATTATATTGTAATATTGCTGTAATATTGCTATAATATTAATATACCAATATTTCTAAAAGCCAACATTTTACTATTGCAACAATGTTGCAGCAACGTTGCTGCAACATTGAATAAATTTAAGCCCAATATATAACGCTGAATGCAAGTCACAGATCGCAAGCTTATCATAGTCAATCTCAACTTCATTTTTAAAATTGACGAATCTAACGCAACAAGCGTTGATCTGCGACTCGCGTTCTGCATCTTACATAGATCGGGCTTTATATATTGTTTATGTCATTTATTACTCAAAAATCATAATGTAAAACGTTATTACTATTCGGATATATTCATATGTAATCCCTTTTAACCGTGATTTTATAGAAAAGTTTCTGTTTGCGATCTAAAAATAGAGTTATACTTATTAAGTGCACGTTTTCACCACTCAACTAACCATTTACGCGAGTCAAAAACATATTAAAAAAATTTTATAAGAATCATGTTGCAATCAGATTTTTATCCTTCACAATGTATTGAAAGATCTTTTAATGGTGTTCGTACAGTTGGGCTAAGGCAATTATTATACAAGGCAAGCTTTGTTGTCGAAAAAAGTTTCGATTTCCTTTAACATCTCTTATCATAATTGTAATTTTTTAAATTCTTCAATTTTTTATTTCACTAGAGAATGTATCATAATTCATTGTAAAAATTATTTAAATTATAATAATAAAAACTTTTCTTTTTTTAAATCTTTTACTAATGTCATATCCAACATATAAAATATATATAATAAAATGTAATGCTATAATAATAATGAAAAAGTCAGTAATTTTTCATCAGAAAATCGCTATTTCAGTAAAATTATTAAAGAATTCAAGTAGAAATAATTATATCAGTAGTCTTTTATTTATTTAGTTTCTTAATTTAATTTCTCCTGAATCTAAATATGTAAACCAATCATACTAAAAAAATAACAGCTGCAGAACTGCTTTTTTTGCTGAATGCAAATCCAATGATTTTTATAATTTAATTATTTCTTCTTAGCAAAATTTAGAGGAGAGACAAGTGCTCCGCTTTGTGTCCCCACTCCTCCTACGCACTCCCATACAACATATGGTAAAGCCCTGAATTTTAATCCTTTATGTTATGTTTAAAAAATAGGATACTGCTATAAAAAAAAAATGCATTTTATAGAAGATGAACAATATCTCTATAGAAAAATATTGCAACAATATTAAAACAATATTATTTTGAAAAATTGCAGTATTTCATAAAACATTGCTACAATATTGTAGCAATATTTCTATATCAGCAAAAATAAAATATTGCTGCAATATTGTTGCAATATTTAAAAAAATATTGTATACATATTGTTATAACATTATGCAATATTTCAATAATTATTCTAGTTTGATTAATTGCTAACATATTATTGTTTAGCATCATATTCCAAAATACATATTATAAATAAATAAAAATAATATTCAAGGTTATAATAAAAAAATATTCAAGTCTAGAAAATATAATCCAAGGCTATGTTCAGATTCTCATCTAAGTGCTATCCAGGTATTACCCTCGTTATTTACTTTACAAGAATGACATGATATCGGGGATACTTGGGTAGGAATCCAAACACTCAAAAAAAGATTGGGAATCTCTCTAACTTAATCTGCTTCTCCTTCTTATATACTTCTAAATGTTTTCTCCTTTCGAGAAGGGTATTGCTCTCATAGAAGCCGTGTACTTATTTATAGTTAGTAGTTTTATCTGTAATAGTTCCAAATTAATCGAGAGTATTTCTTAAATTTATATCTCTAATGACGAAATTCTTTTATGTTCTTTTATGTTTTATATTCTTGGACGTAGTGTTGCTATTTACGAATGTTCCAGTTTTTTTTTTTGGTCATTGAAGGCGCGAATAGATGGAATTTGATTCAAACGTAATACTAACATCTCTTTGAATGAGTTCATCATTGTATTAAAATTTGTTCTGAATTCCACGTTCTTCACATTCAATGGAAAATTTTATAAACAGAATAAAAATAAATTATAAATATTAAACAAAATATATTGATGAGTGCTAAACAAAATACAACGAATTAAAACAAACGGCGTTTCGACTCCGCTCATGTTTTCAATGTTAAACATATAATAATACTTGCAATAAAATATTTGTGTAAACATATTTGAAATATAACTTAATATTAAAATTATCCTGTGATAGTCAAAATAGTATTACAATACTCCGTGATAGTCAAAATATTACAAGATCTAGAGTCTTTTGCCCTGGAAAGACTATCGATACATCCTTGTTTTATTGTAATCCTTGTTTTATTACCAATATATATTATAGATGGTATTATTCTGACAGCCCCTTCGGATAATTTGAATGACATTTAGAACAGTTTTAATTCGTTACATCCTCAATTGCAATTCATCAAATGGAAATTGGGACAAAACGACAGATTGAATTTCTTAGATATCCCATCATCATGATTGATAACAATTTGATTTTTGACAGATTTTTAGAAACCAACGTGTTCAGGAAGATTTCTTACTTTTTTACTCTCACTATCTATTATGTCATAAAAGGGGCATTATGATAGGCGCGGTAGACAGAGATATTGTTGTCTCACTCTAGCTTCCAAGAAAAAAATTTCATTAGTACTATTATTAACATTTTTAGAAAATGGCTATTCTCTTTAATTTTCATTTATTTTTCTCATCATTAATAATAGATTGAACTTTCATATTCATAAAAATAATAGCACAAGTTTCTCACACATTCAATAAAAATATACATAGTTGTCAAAAAGTTTTTAACCATTCCATATGTTAAGTCCACCTTTGAAAACTTTATATCTATTGCCTTTAAAATGAACTCTAAACTGGCTTACTCTATTCCGAACATCATAAAAGAAGAAAAATCAAAGATTTTTTTTTTATCAAGATGTTTTTTTTTTATCAAGAAGTAGCCTATAAAATATCTTGTGTAGACTGTGATGCGCCAATTACATTGGTCAAACAAAGAGAAAGTTAAAAACCAGACTATAAGAACACATGTCTGATATAAAGAAAACGGAATCGCCATTAGTCCAAAGTAAGAATTCTTGATTAAAAACCCTTCTATAATAAACTCTTGATATCGGAGATGGTTTATATAAAGAAACAAAGACAGAATATAAATAGATAGAATGATACTGAATCATTACATGAATCTTATCTTTCTATTATTCAATCTCTTTCTTCTTCCTAACTTTCTATTCTTTTTTTCCCTCTCAAGTTACCCTTTTCCTTAATTCTTATTCCTTCCTTTGTATCTCTTACTTTCCATTATTTCTCATTACCCAGTTGGATGTAAAGAAGTTCCATCGCAATTTGCTTCTTTTACGTATTTTGATTGCTTTTATTTCAAATATTAGATACTTGAACTAATCGTATGATTTTATATTCCGACCGATCTTATTTTTGAATATACTAATTTTAAGATTATTTTTAAGGTATTTATTCGAAGACATTCTCTATTTTATTCTTACTTTTTTTGTACATTTTTAATAGTTTTATATTAAATAAATGATTATTATATAATCATTTATTTCATATCTTACATTGTTATTATTATATTATATATGTTACATTAACAGATTGAGTTGTTCATTGTTTTTTATCGATTCTGACTTCATATAATTTTGTCAAATCATTGTAATTGCGACAAGTTAAAAGCGAGTAATCTCTCTTCCATCATACACACAATGACTATGCTAAAGATTATGCCTCTTGGATATGACAGCAAGATGCTGTTTAATATTATACCAATGTGATAATCACAAAATGCAATTATATTACTACTTTGTACATCAAGCTGAAGTCTGTATCTTTTCTTATTAATTTTTAATATTAAATCGTTGATTTCAAATATGTTTATACAAATATTTATTGCAAGTTATTACGTGTTTGAAAATGATCCGATCGGAGTCGAAACATTATTTGTTTTAATTTGTTGTATTTTTGTTTTAGCGCTTATCAATATTTTTGCTTAATATTTATAATTTATTTTTATTCTTATATTCTTATATTCTTATATTCGTAGCCTTTAATATATTTCTAATTATTTTATTATATTCTTTGAACATTCACATTATGTATTTTATAAACAGACTTTTGGGGTATCTATGGCATCGCCACTATCCTCCATAGTAGCTGACATAATCATGCGTGATTTAGAAACGATTTCTTTTGCATAACTATCAATGTTTCCTTCAATGTATTTTAGATATGGCAATGACATTGCATTATCAATCAAATTAACATTGAAGAATTTATAAATATTTTTAATAATTACCGTTCACAAATTAAATTTATTGTATTCTGGATGAGTAGAGACGGTCTTTTTGGACGTTATCTTAATTAAACAGGATACTACAATAATACATGGTTGATATAAAAAATCCTTGTCTTCAAATAAATATTTGAATTTCTACTCTCAGACATCCTTTAGTTCAAAGAGAAGGATTAATTGATAGTTTTGTTACTTTCTCATCCAATGTTTCAAAAAAAGAACTTTGATAAAATAATTAGGATTCTCTTAAATAATGGTTAACCCATTAAATAACATAATCTTTATTACCATTAACAAAAAGTTATATAAAAAGTTCGAAATGTTAAATAGTAGAGTTGATAATAATAATAAGAACAAAAATGCAAATGAAACAAAAAGAAGTAAGTTTTTTAACTATGCTTTTTATTACTTACATTACAGAAAAAGTTAAATACATTTTTAATAAAAATGCTTACATGGCATATAAAGGTATAAATAAATTAAAGAAATTCATTTGTGTTAAAAAGGAGCTCTCTTTTTAAATTTCTCATTCAAATGTTGTATATAAAATAAATTGCAAGGATTGCAATGCGTCATATATGGGACAAACAGAATTTTAAAAGCACGCATTAAAGAACATATGAATCACATTAATTGAACATAATACATTTAGTTATCACTACACATAGACTAGAATTTTCACATGAATTCGATTGGAAGAACATAAATATATTAGATAATGAGAAATTTGCACATAAAAGATTGACGTCGGAAATGATTTTTATAAAGAAACAAATCAATGATTTAAACATAAAAAATGACATGGAATCTCTCGACGTGATTTATTCCAATCTATTTACAAAGACATGATACTTCCCTTTCCTAGCTTTGTTAACATATTATATATTGTTTAAATTGTGTTTGCGTCATATGAGAACGAAAAATAGAATCGACACGTTATCTGTTATGTGGCATGATATTTTATTATGTAAGTTTAATTTATCAGTTATCATGTACTATACACGTCTCTTCAATTACGTTCAATTAATTATAGTCATATATTGTTTAGTTTTGACTCCGTTGGTCATATGGCGAAAAAGAACTTACTTTTTCTTTGAGTTACTTGTCTTGACATTTTATTATGTCTAATTATTAATTTATTATTTATTTTGTACGTTTGTTTAATTCGGTTTTTATAATTTAATACAATTTGATATAATTTGATATAATTGATTTGATAATTATTTCGAAAATACGATTGGACTTCATACTTTCTTACGACTACATTACAAGATACGATCACATGTCGCTTAGTTAGATTTTATGTAATTATAAGTTTTAATTATAAGTTTTACTATCAACGATCTTAATTGTAATTTAATTGTGATTGCAATATTGAGAAGGATCCGCAGTAAGATCGAAACATTATGTATTAATTAAATAAATTCTGCACACGCAGACATTCAATATTCGGCTTTTATAGACATTATCTTTCTTCGACTTATTTACTGAATCGTAATATTGCAACAATATATTGCAATATCTTCTACAAAATAAAATTACAATATTTTGCAATATTATTGCAATATTTTCAATAAAATATTAAAATTCATTATTGCAGCAATATTGCGCACTATTGAAATATTGCTGCAATATTTCATGCTGTAAGAATACATTTATAATTTTTAATTAAAATGTCAAGATAACATTAATTTTCCTTACAAAAAATATCGTTAGAAAAGTTATTTTTTTAAACATTAAACTTCAATTATCTTGGAAATCTGACAATTATTTAATTTGTGCATTACGCTCGAGGCGTTTCTAACACTTACATACAAAAATCTATAAAAAAACATCTAATCCGGTTCAAAGTAATTTTTGTTATAAACTATTTTTACAATTTTAATAATATTAATCGAACATTTAATTCAAATTATTTCATTAAATATGTAATTATATATGTTAATAGCTGTGATCAGATTCTTTTTTCAGTGTGCGCGCCGCTTATATATGTATAATATATATGCCGTGTGCTTCATTTTAATTATGTCAGGCAATATCTCAAAAAATAAAGATATGGACGAAAAAATATTTCAGACAAAAGCTGTATGGTTTCGAAACATAAGACCATATTATTAATTTGACCTCGAATAATTATTTGAAGGCTTTATAAAGCACTTTTAATTTTTTAAATGAAATCCCTCTATTTTTTCATTAATTTTCTTATAACTTATTTCAAGAGCTTTCCAAAACATTATAAACAAATATTTTTTCATGAAGTACTTTTCGAGTTATGAGGCTTAAAACTCACAGTGTCGGCATTAGCATTACGCAAGAACCGGCTGAAATGCCTTTTAATTGCTGTTTAGGATTATGTCCTGGATAATACCAGGTATGTAAATATGAAACCGGAATTTATCAATAGATGGCAATAGCTATCAATGTAATTGCGTCAGACGGCGCCATTGACGCTATTTCGCTGTTCTGACATCTGACAAGATTTTCAACTCACAACAATACAAGTTTCATACAACAGTATAGTTTGTAATAGCGTTGAACATATCGAATTTTGTGCCGGGAAATTATGATTTGCGGACAGCATTGATTTTCTGTTACCATTTGAAGAAAACTGCTGCAGAATCGCATTGAATGCTTGTCGAAGCTTACGGTGCTCTTGGTAAATCACAGTGCTTTGAGTGATTTAAAAAATTCAAAAGTGGCGATTTTGACGTGAGAAACGAACGTGGAAAACCACCGAAAAAGTTTGAAGACAGCGAATTGCAAGCATTATTGGATGAGGATGACACTCAAACTCAACAACTTGCGGATCAATTGAATGTGACACGAGAAGTCATTTCCATACGTTTGAAATCCATGGGAAAGATCCAGAAGATGGGAAAATGAAGATAGGTTCCACATGAATTGAATGAAAGACAGCAGGAAAATCGAAAAACCACTTGCGAAATGCTGCTCGCCAGGTACAAAAGAAAGTCATTTCTCCATCGAATTGTGACTGGCGATGAAAAGTGGATATATTTTGAGAATCCTAAGCGTAAAAGATCATGGGTAACTCCAGGCAAACCATCGACATCGACTGTAAGGTCAAATCGCTATGGATGGAAGACAATGCTCTGTGTTTGGTAGAATCAGAAAGGTGTGATCTATTATGAGCTGCTAAAACCTGGCGAAACAGTTAATACTGAACGCTACCAACAAATCAATTTGAATCAAGCTTTGTGTGAAAAACGACCGAAATATCAAAAAAGGCAATGCAAAGTGATTTTGCTTCATGATAATGCACTATCACACAGCAAAATTGGTCAAGGAAACGATTGAGGCATTTAGTTGGGAAATATTTTCGCATGCGGCTTATTCACCAGACTTGGCTCCGTCTGATTACACTTATTTGCATCGATGGGACATGCACTTGCTCAGCAGCACTTCATTTCTAACGAAAATGGCTAGATGACTAGTTTGGCTCAAAAGAGCAACAATTTTTTTGTCCACAAATTGTCAAACAGGTGGAAAAAATGTATAGCTACAGATGGGCAATACTTCGAATAAAATATTTTTTTTCATGCAATAAACGTGTATTTTCTATAAAAAAATTCCGGTTTCATATTTACGTACCTGGTATTCGGTTGAAGGAAAAGTTCTGCTGTATTTTGTTAGCTGAAAATTATATATACAATATCTTCATTAAAAATGATCAAAATTTTAAAAAAGAGTTTTATATATATATATATATATGTGTACATGAGTACAAGTTGGACAAACACACGCATCGCAAATAGACCATCTTTGATGTTTACGAGAATCGAATGTGCAACCAGAGTAATGCGTATCTCGTAATTCGTTTGCCTCTGCGGATCACGTGAGTAGAATAGATTGAGTATAGAGCTCTTCATATTGCCTTTTTGCTTTGTCTATCATCTACTTAAATCTGTGTCTGATTGTATGTGTACGCGTATATATATTTGATATAATATATAGCTATAATATATGTGTACATCTACGTTGTACAATCAACAGCATATAAACGGACAATAGGCGCGGTTAACCGCAACGATGGTGGTCTGGTGAGCGGTAGACCAACTGCTATTGATTATCGAAGTTTATTGGCGCCATAATGCAACAAATGTTTGCATCTTGCTAGTGCCGCGAAGCTGTAATCTACTGCTTGTTACATATACACTTATACAGGGAGCGAGTGCAGCATGTTGTGCGCGCGTCTAAGATGACCATCACTATTGTGAAAGACGATACGATCGGACGTATTGTATTGACCATGAAATGTTGCGCGAACACGTCCCGTGTGTACGAGACTGCCATGCTCAATTTTCATGTGTACCATCGCATCGTGCTGACGTGTATCGTACTTATATAACTCAGGAGAAGTCCATATTTTCCCGAGATCATCCGACTTCCTGAAGAAATTGAACCGTTCTGTAGTATATATATATTTAACAAGGCTGTTCTTCGCAAACAGTCGGCTTCAAATCGATGTACGTACGATATGTTCCGTGCAGTCGATTTCTTCTATCTATTCATTCTCTCTCTCTCTCTCTCTCTCTCTCTCTCTCTCTCTCTCTCTCTTCCTTTCTCCTGCTTTCATTCCCTTTCTCATTTCTCGAGATCATTCAAACTTCTGTTCGGTTACGCGCGAAGAAATGTCCAACATCACGTTTGAGAGTATGACAAGCTCGGTGCAAGTTTCTCTGAATGCAGCAGAACGAGGAGAAGTTCATTGACCACAGCTGGATGGTTTCTACGGAGCCAATGGAGAGCTCGCCCTATGATCGTTCTCTCAACGTACAACGATACGAATATTTCATGAGAGTATTTTGGATCGGAACGAGGATATCTATGTGTTACATCAGAAACAGCAATTGCTCGTCATTTCTAAGATGAAATCATGAATTCGTCCATCTTTGAATATGCTTGTTTGTGAAGAATATGTTTCTGATATACGAAGATATCTTTCCTTCTTTACGTATAAAAGAGAAGAGAGACAATTGAGAATTCTTTTTCTATTTATATTTTCTTTAAAAATTTTTAAAGAGTTTTTGTAGATAATTTTAAAAAGTGAAATAAAGTGACATACAACGAATATTTGAAAGATTCCTTACAAAAACCATTAACAAAATAGTCATTTAAAAAATATGGGTTTTGAGGACAAATCATCATTCGCTATCAATAACGTTACATCTTAAATAATTTTATTCCGAGAATAAAATCAAACGAGAAAAGAATCAAACAGAAAACGATATAAGAGTTTAACATGTAAAGATGTTTAGTTAATATTAATTTTTATTTTACTTGTGTGGGTCAAGTTCATTTTGCGTGGAAATTTGTTTAATTATGGAGAATTCTAATATCTATGAAGAATTTTCTTCTCTATATTTTCAATGGTTCTAAAAGCTTGGCTAGATTAAACAAAGTTTCAAGGTAGTGCTAAGTTAGAAAGTTAAAAGTTAAATTAAAATTATAATTAATTTTAACTTAACTTAATTACATTTTGGATTATTAACTTTTCAACTTAATATAATTATACTTTATCAGTAACTATTAATTTTGAATTTAACTTTTTTTTTAGTTAAGATATATTATATGAAAATGGTAATAGCGATAGCGATAAAAATAATAGATCTATTGTCAGAAGTCATATATATTTCGATGCATCCAGTTTCTAGTAGATTGAAATCTATTATTTCCAATAAATATACGGATTCATGATAAGACGTATAAAAACACATACAACCGTATTGTACGTGTAAAAAATGTATATATGTTGAATCTGTATAATCTGTCGATATATTCGCAATCCATTTTATATGTATATATAAATGTATTTATAAACGTGTATAAACGCATATATATATGTATTTATAGGCATATTTATAGGCAAACGTTTAAAAATGTTAAAAGTATAGATTGTTACTTCGTTTTCGTTAAAAAAACGTTTATTCAAACGTTTAAAGAAATGTGTTTTTATTGTTAAAAAAATGTTTTTAATGTTATTTTTAATGTTATAATTATATGAACAAAATTATTAGAAAAAAATACAATGCAGAATTTTTTTTAATTTATTATTTTTTTATCAACAATATCTAAATCTTAGACAACCAATTTTATTAGTTAATTATAATTTTAATCTTTTTTACTTATTAAGTTTTGAACTTGGGGTCTCAGGGGTCTGAGTACATTATCCATCATGCTACTTATAATTGTTGATTCACACAGTTCTTATTGTCTATATATAATACATTTAACACAATTATATTGTGTTAACTTCTCTTTTGTGATTATTATATTTTTTTATTCCGACCTGTTTTATTTATACCATATTTATTTATAATTTTATACTATATTGAATGTTTAGCTAAATTAAGTTTATTAAAAACGTTAAAAAAATGTATATTCAGTTTTTTAACGTATATACTTATACGATGTAATAATCATTTATTATTTTTACCTATATCAAATCTGAATTTTTGATACTATATTTCTTATTTTTAATGTATACGTATATTATATACTATATTTATACTATATTTATATTCATTGAGTGTATATTAAGTATATTGAAAGCGTTTAAAAAAATGTATATTTATTACAATATTTAACTGTTGTAACAATGAAAAACATCACATTGTGAATGCGGTCGCACTGTATACTGTTAATATAATAATCGTTCATTATTTTTATCTTATACCAATTCTAAATTTCTAATTGGTACGTATATTGCATCACATTTATACCAATGAGTGTTTATTAGGAATTCCTTATTTCTATCGCTATTCCTTCGTGTTTAAAGTTTCAGTCATGCATAAGTACTATAAATGTGTCGCAAACGCTACGCGCGGCCTGCTTGCTTTTCGTAACTGCGAACGTACATGAAGAAAAATTGAGCTTGTTATTGGCCGCTGATTATCTCAATGCCATATTTGCACTGAAGCTATAATGTATAGTGTACATGACATAAAATTACAGATTTTCAATACTGGCAGTAAGTTTTGGAACACAGCCACGATCGGCAATCCCTTTAGGAGGAATTCACTTTTGAAAAGAATTCATTAAAAAATTATTAGTTTTTACTAGACAAACGATCGAGAAAATTGTTCATCGTTACAATATTCTTACATGCAATTGCACTCCACTTCACTAAAATTCTTTTTTCCTTTTTTTAATGAAATGAAAAAAATTAACTTTTAACTATTTAATTACTTTTTTTATTTAATTTTTAACTCAATTAATTTTATTGTGGATTTATTTGTATCTTAACTAAATTAAATTTTTAAGGTTATAATAATTTTTGCATGGAAGTTCCTAATCCTAAAAAATGATCACAATCATCAAACAAGCAACTCTTGCAATAAATAGAAAGAAATAGTTCCAAAGTTAATCTGCAAATATGTACCTTAAAATAAGATTGAAGAATATTTATATTAATCATCTTATAATAAGGTTAAAGAATATTTATATAAATTATATAAAAGATGCAAGCTAAATTAACAAATACACGATGCAAAAAAATTCTTAGATTTGCCAGCAGGACCAATTAAATAATTATTCTAAATATTATAACGTTTATTAAAAAATTCTTGTATAGACTCAAATGAATTAATTTATCTCAGGATTTTTAAAATAACAAAGTTGTGTATAGATAATTGTGACTTACATGTGATCACTGTATTGAACCAATTTATGAAATTAAAATTATTGTCCGTATTTTCTTGATCTGATTATTTAATTGTGTAATGCAAATCAAATGAAATGAATATTAGTATCTAGATAAAAAATTTTTCATACATTAATATGTATAAATATGTATAAATATTCATAAACATGTATAATCAAAATATAATATAAAATTGTAATATAAAATGTATAATATAAAATTATGTACGTTTATGAATATTTGCGTATGTTTATACATATTTATACATGAAAATTTTTACTGGGCGATAAAATTTATATATTGTCTAATTTAGATGATACAAGCTGGTTGTCATTTTTGCTATTGATGGTTCAATCAGACATTATAAGTAATGATAAACAATGAGAATATAAATACGTTATATAAATAAAGAAAATGAAGGAAGCAAGAAAGAAAATAAACTAGATCGTCTATTTAATCAAACAAAATTATACACTAACTTATGACCAATAAAGGCGACATTCTCCATTCTATACTAATTAGTATTGTGCCTTCTTTTTGGCAGAGCGGATGCCATAAATAAAAGATTAAGCTAGAATTGAACGAAAAATGTTGCCTTTATGTATACATCATAAGTTAATGTATTATCTTATTTGATTAAACAGACGTCTAGTTTATTTTCTTTCTTGTTTCCTTCATTTTCTTTATTTATATAACGTATTTATATTCCTTTAATTTCTTTATTTATATTAGGAGTACAAATTAGTTCGGTCCGTTTCTCTAAAGGTAGCTCCAGCTGTTGTGAATGGTTCATAGTGACAGCTGATTTTGGCGGTTTCAGAGAGGTTAAACATCTGCTAATAATATTCAATTTATATTGCTTTGAATTTCATAAAACCTTGATTTTTACTGCGTTTGAAATGTCGAATTTTGTGTTAACCAAGCAGCATTTGCGGGAGGTTTCGATTTGCTGCTTTAATTGAAAGAAAAGTACGGCTGAAGCCCATCGAATGCTTGTCGAAGCATTTTTGTTGCAGCAATTTTTGTTGGTGACACTGCTCCAACTGATAAACCATGTAGGGAAAATTTCGACGTTTCAAGAAAATTTCAACGTTGAAGACAAGCCTCGCTCTAGACAGCCAAAAAAATTCGAAGACAAAGAATTAGAGGCATTACTCGAAGAAGATCAGAGTCAAACGCAAGAGGAGCTTGCAGAATCATTGGGAGTAACTCAACAAGTCGTTTCTGTACGATTGAGAGCCATGAATGACGGAATGATTCAAAAACAAGGAAATTGGGTGCCATATGAAACCGAGAGATGTTGAAAGGCGATTTTTCACTCGCGAACAGCTGATTCAAAGACAGAGAAAAAGTTTTTTGCATCGGATTGTGACTGGAGATGAGAAGTAGATATTCTACGATAACCCCAAGAAGAAAAAATATTATGCTAAGCCCGATCAATAGTTGCCATCGACCTCAACATCAACATTACGGCCGAACATTCATGATTCGAAGATCATGCTCTGTATCTGGTGGGACCAAAAGGATCTTGTTTACTATGAGCTGCTGAAACTTGGCGATTCCATTACGGGTGATCAGTATCGGCTACAATTAATTCGTTTGAGCCGTGTATTGCAAGAAAAACAGCCGGAATACGAGCAAAGACATGATAAAGTTATTCTTCTTCATGACAACGCTCGGCCTCATGTCGCTAAAGTCGTAAAAAAATATTTGGAAACGCTCAAATGGGATGTTTTACCGCACCCTGTATTCTTCTGTATTTTTCGGACATTGCTTCTTCTGATTACTGGTAGTTCCGAAGGATGCAGCAAGTCACCGGTTCACTTCTTTCGCAGAAATCGAAAATTGGCTCCAAAATTGAATCGCCTTCAAAGACGAGTCATTTTTTCGAGATGGAATTCGAAAATTGCCTGAGAGATGGGAAAAAGTAGTAGGCAGCGATGGTCAATACTTTAATTGATTTGCTCATTTATTTTGTTTTGAAATAAATGCACAAAAAAACGGACCGAACTAATTTGTACTCCCAATATAACATATTTATATTTTCATTGTTTATCATTACTTAATGTGATTGAAAAATATGCAGTTTGGACATATGCAGTTTTTATGGCTAGATATTGATATTCATGTTATTTGATTTGCATTATACAAATAAATAGTCAGATCAAGAAAACATGAACAATAATTTCAATTCCATACATTGGTTCAACACTGTGATCATATGTAAGTCACAATTACTTATACACAACCTTGTTATTTTAAATATCTTGAGATAACGTTTCTATGAGTCTATTATCATTTAACAAATCAGTCAATTTGATATTCTAAAAGAACCACTGTGATTGTATTTATCGATATACAACTCAATAGTGATGTACTTATATATGCAATTTATATACTTTTCAATTTATATGTTACAACATGTGATTTTCGTGATGAAGATCCAAACCAAGGATCAAAACGTATATGTACTTTTATTTTTTTAAATATTTATATTTTAGATATTTAAAATAAATTATAATGCACCTGTTCAAGTATTGACTCGTACAGGCTTTATACATGCATCATAAGTTAAATTTATTTAATTCTAAAATAATACCTAGGCACATTTTGTTTATTCGAGACACTGAGGATGATCCAATCACAGAAACCGAAACGTTTGTTAAATATATACATGTGAATTAACAACATATCCTTAGTAGCACAATTCATTGGCGCAACATTGGCCTAATATACCGTCAATGTTTAACTAATGTTTCACCAATGAATTGTGCTACTCGGGATAACGACTAAAAATTATGGTATAAATATCCAGCGTTAACTTTTAAACTCTTCTTTTAACAATTTGATTTAATCGCCGTTTTATTAATTCTTATATTTCTTTTTAAAATTAACAGATTTTTTTTTTATCTTTTTTAAAGGCCAGATCTATTTATTACAATATTTTTGTAATAATTCAAGAGATGTATCATTAGAAACAGAGCCTAATAAGTCGAAATTCTTTGGAATAAGCTTGAATGCTATAAAAGTCGTCATCAATGGGATTTATGTTGTATAGATTATAATCCAGATAGCACAATACATTTTAAAAATATATTTAAAACGTATATGTTGGACGTTTTGGACATATTAAAAACATCCAGATTAGATCCATAGATATTTAAAAAATATTTTAAAGACATCCAGTGTTACATTTTGGATTTTTTAAAACATCTATTTTAGGTCGCAATGGACTAAAAAAAACTAGACTAAACTTAACTTAATATAGTAAACAAATTTTAGACCATAATCAAAACAAAATGATTCTTATATGAATATTATTATTGATTAATATCTTATTCCAGAATACACATCATAAAATTATAATAAAAAAAAATGTTTTTCTCTGAATTCGGAAATTAATTTCATAATGCTTTGAAACGGTCACCCATCCAGTTACATACTGCCATCCACTATGACTTGACTTTTTAAATCACTATGGAAACTACTTCGATGATCCACAAATATCTATATATAGTCATGAATGTATAATTATGATACATTTGTTCAATATGGACCCGATAGAAATTTGTGCAATTTAACTAAACATTCAGACAGTCAGTTACTAATATTTAATCTTAATATTATAACGACTATTTTCAGGTTAGGAAATCATACGCTGTATTTTCACAGTACCAGTTATCATGTATATTTCGTCTTCGATTAGAGCTCTCCACAATCTCTCTCCTGTCGATAATACTACGCCGTATTGATACGAGTTATTTACTATAATGTACCTAACAGTATGTAGTATAGATATATTTTTGTATATTTTTTGTGTCATTGAAAATTTTCAACATAACACAGATGTCCTAGGGACGTCCATGAGACGTTCATAAGACATCCGTACATATTAACAAAAGTAAACTCCTCGTGCGATCTTAAAAAAAATTTTCACTTGTCAAATTAGCGAAAACAACACGTCGCGAGCAGATTAAAAAAATTTTTTGCACGAGATGAACATTTTTAAAATGTCCAAATGTGAACATATTATGTACGTTGCGTAACGTACGTTTTTAAAACATGCGTACTAAATCCATGGACGTTGTGTGCTGTCTGGGAACGGAATTATTTATTACTTCATTAATATTCGAATTGGATGCTGAAATTAGATTGAAATTATTTGAAAATTCAGATGTTAATCAGATTTGCGCATATCTATTAGATTCTGTTCGCATTGAAAAAAAATTACGAAATTTTAATAAATATTTGTTTAGATAGTACCAATAGAACATTTACTTATCATTTGTTTAGTTAAATAAATATTTATTTACTGTAAGTGAATTTCCCATTGATATTATCTAAACAAATATCGATTAAAAATTTCGTAAATTAGTGTCTCAGTGCGGAAGTGTTGATTACTTAAAAAATAAATAAATAGCGCAGATTATCAGAACTTTTTAGGAAATATTAGAATACCTTCAGAACTGCAAAAGATTTATCATAATAAAACTCTTGTAAAAGTTAATATTATAAAAAAACTAATGAAATTATTAAAAATTGGCTAACAAATCTATAAAGGCGCCTTTTAAGGTGATAAAAATTATTTAAAGAAAGAAGAACAATAAAAAATGTATATGATTAAAATTCTTTAGAAAATATTAGAATACATTCAAAACTATACAAGAATTATCATAAAATTCATTTAACTACTCGGAAATTAGGATTTCATTTTTGATTCTATTAATTCGACTATTATACGGAAAAAATTAAAAAAGAAAAATAATATTAGAAATTTAAAATACCTATTACGGTCAAAGCTGGATCTTTATTGCTTTAAATAATTCAAACTTGAATTACTAATATATACTATATATACTTGTATATAACATATTGTAGTTTTTTTGAACTGCGCGCCGAACTATTTTTTCGAACTACGCAATTAAAAACTACTTTAGCAATCGCGAATTAAATTGACAAGCAATTTTAATAATTTGATGCTACAATAAAGCATCATATTATAAAGATGTTAAATATGTTGAAAAACTGTTAATAAATTTATTACGAAAAATATTACCTCAACTTGAACTCAGATTCCTTGTATTCCGTACGAGCGTCCTAAGCTAGAGTCCTTACATCACCGAGGCCTTAGTATAATATTCTTCGCAATAATCGATACATTTAAGGAAACAACGTCTTTCTTTTAGGCGACGTAATATAAACAATATTAAGAATTTTTATTTTAGACCATATATACGACCATATATATGAGAACATAATCAGTACTAGAAATTTAAAATGCCTATTACGATCGAAGCTGGATCTTTATTGCTTCTTGAATAACTATAAACTTGAATAATTATAATATATACTATATATGTACTTGCATATATATCATATTATAGTCTTTTCGAACTACGCGCCGAATTGTTTTTCCGGACTATAAATGCAATTAAAACTACACTAGTAATCGCGAATTAAGTTGACAAACAATTTTAATAATTTGATATTACAATCAATAGACATTTTAAATTTCTAATATTGATTATATTCTTACACCGATTATTGCGAAAAATATTACTCTCATTAAGGCCTTTAAGAATACTTATATGGAATACAAGAGATGCAAGTTCGAGTCCCGACCGACGTAATAATTAAGCGAGGTAATAATTTTTCGTAGTAAATTTATTAACAGTCAATATATTAACGTCTTTTTATTAATATGATGCTTGATTGTAATATCAAATTATCAAAATTGCTTGTTAATTTAATTCGCAATTGTTAGAGTTAGAGTTTTAATTGCCTTTATTGTCCGAAAA
The DNA here is from genome assembly GCF_001594045.1 of Atta colombica. NCBI lineage: Eukaryota > Metazoa > Arthropoda > Insecta > Hymenoptera > Formicidae > Atta > Atta colombica. Next base: position 715,837 of record NW_017259577.1, on the reverse strand, counting down.
AACAATTCGGCGCGCAGTTCGAAAAGACAGCAATATGGTATATATATATGCAAATATATATATAGTATACAGGATGTCCCGAAAGTTTTTGCCAATCACTTTTATGGTATAATGGAGACTAACTAACTAGTATATGTCACATACGATTGCGCTTCTAACATTTACAGTATCAACTTTTTAGTACTGCATTTTCTCATTTTTACCAACATGAAAAAATACAGTATTAAAAAATTCTGAAAAAATTCTCAGAACTTTATGAGAAAAAATAAATGATTTGTCTCTTGCAGCTATTCTATAAAGTTGATAGTATTTGAATAAAAAATTATTTAAGATCAATATTTGGCAATTTTTAGTAATTAATATCTTGTTAATTAATATCTTGTTAAATATTGCGAAAATTGCAAAATAATAGAGGATCTTTCGACTCAGTTTAGTCCACTCTATCTACACAAAAGCGATTGGTAAAAACTTTCGGGATACCCTGTACATTAGTAATTGAAGATCGAATTATTTAAAGCAATAAAGATCCAGCTTCGACCGTAATAAATATTTTAAATTTCTAATATTGATACATATACGATCTAAAAAAAAGATTCTTAAAAATAATATTGTTTACTGTCAAAACTTTTTCTAGAATTCACCTAGAATTATTTATCTTTTAAAATCTTATAAGAACTGTAACGAAAAAAAATAAATAAAACATTGCATGAATCTAGCGTCTTAGTGTGCACTTTGACTTTTTAACGGATAGAATTATTTGTTTAATCTATATAATATTTAGAGCTACAGAATTATTAAAAATAAAATCAAAACTCTAAATAATTAATGAATTTCCATGATAAGCTAGCTTGACATTCACTTTATACTTCAAATAATATTTCATTTTTTATCTTCATCATTACGTTGTTAAAAATAGATAAATGAAAAATATTATGGGATAAATAGGTAGTATAAAATTTTCACAAAAAAAAGTCAAATAAGTCTAGAAGTTTTTAAAAATGAATTCTCAAAACAGTAAACTAAAGTCTTTAATTATGTTCTTATATTTATTATATCAAAAGAAAAGTTATCATATTTATAATGAATGCTAACATTTTGCGACAGCATTTTCATCACATATGAAAAAATCAAATTATCCGTTTTAAATTTAAATTAAAAGTAGAGATAAAATCTACTACCAGCGTGAATTTTGTTTGGCGATATCAAATCATTTGCATTTTTTGCACACGTTTGAAGTTTTGAGGTGATCTACGACAAGATGAAATTTTGTGATTATTTGAAAATCATGTACGAAGGTCATTTGATAAGTTAGATAAATTTTGGCGAGATGGCACCATAATGAACTGTATGATATATGGTCAGAAAGTAATACTATTCAAACTATCTATCAAGTTTCAGCCAAAAACGACGTTTAGTTTGCTTGACGGAAGTAAGCAGTTGTCATAAAAATGAAGAAAGACGAATTCCGTGCAGTAATTAAACATTTTTATTAAAGAAGTGGACAAATCTGCGCAGATCAAAACTAAGTTGGACAAAGTTCAGGATTCTGCACAAAACAAAACAGGACATTAACCAATGAAACGCACTTCAGATGTTCAATTGAAGTTTACCACGTCAGAAATGATAAAAAAAATCCATCGTATCGTCATGAAAGATCACCGAATAAAGATGCGTGACATAACTGAGATTGTAGGCATCTCAGTAGATAGGATGCATAATATTCTGCACAAAGAATTAGAAATGAAAAAGTTTTGTGCATGAGTGCCACGATTGCTGACAAAAATACGCAATGGCAAAATTGCATGAATTAAGATTCGAATTGCTGCCCCATTAATTCTATTCTCCTGATTTGGCCTCTTATGACTTCTTCCAGTTCCTAAATCTCAAGATCTGGCTTGAGGAAAAGAAATTTTCGTCCAATCAAGAAGTCATCACTGCTGTGGATGCGTATTTGAAGGCGTCGAGACTTCCTACTTTTCCGATGAATTTAAAAAATTGGAACACTACTGGATTAAGTGTGTAGAGCTTCAAGCTCTACGTCAAAAAGTGAAAAAGAATTTTTCGGAAAATAAGTGATTTTATTGCTTTTTTACTTGACTTATCGAATGACCCTCATATTTTCATATAAAATTTATCTCTGAACGAGAAAACGATCAAATTAAAGCGATTTAAATGGAACGAAATGATTAAAAAATGCATTTTTAGTTAAAAATCGCTTAGATTTCTTCTTTTTTCGATCTTTCTTTTTTTTGTGAATAATTAATGAGAAAATGTATTAACTACATGATTTCATTTTATCTAAAAGCAACACTTATTATTCCTCTTTCTAATAAAATAAAGGATTAAATCTAAAATTAAGTTAAATTTTAAAATTAAAAAATTTATTAGTTGAATGTATAAGAAAATTATTTCGTGAGAAAACACAAGCGTTTGCTTTAACATTTATATTGGTCTTGCTGTGTGTCACGGCAACCAACAGTATCCGTTAATGTAGTGAGAGTCTTTTCCTTTGAAGCGTTGTTTAATAGTAATATTCTTGATAGAAATACTCGCTGTGCTAATCATTAAAAATCGTCCAAGTTATCGAGAAAGAAATCCAAATAATTGTGCAAGTAGATTTTCAATATATTAACTACTATCTTTTTTTTAAGGCAGCAATAATTTTGGTTACAACTTCTTTATAATTTTCAGTTCTATTCTAGCCCAATAAATTGGTAATAACAGAGTTTACAGTTTTCCATTAATCGTAAGTCTGAATCAAGCTGCAGCCTTAAAACCATTGCGCGTAAAAGTTTTAATCGTACCTGTAGCATAATGAAAAACAATAAATTGATTGACTACGAGACAAGCGATAAGTCGCGTGACTGTCTTTCCCTTAGTTGGTCATAAAAGTAAGACGTTAATTGCAATTTATCAATGAGACGAAAACTTTCGACTATCATGGTTCATGGTAACGACATTTCACTCGTGTTGCTTCTGCGCAGAAGACGCGGCAATTCTTGATCCCAACGCAACTAGTCAATTATGGTAATCACTTTTTACGATTATGACTAGGACTTTTATGTGGCCTTTATATATAGCTAACTTTAAGGGAAATCCGCTTTTGTAGATCAAAAAAATTTTAAGCAATTTTTAATTAAGAATACATATTCTCACCATTTTGTTTACTTCAGTCGCTTTAATTTTATCATTTTCTTATTTAGGACTTAATTTTATATAAAAGTATATAATTTTCAACAATCGCAAAATTTTATTTTGTACTGCAATGTCATCTTAATAACCTCTTAAAATGTGCATAAAACTTTAAATATGCGTAAAAAAAAAAACATAACATTTGATATCGCGGGACGATACGTACGCTTGTATTACATTTTATCTCTATTTTTGTGGACAATTTAAATTTTCTATGTGTGAAGAAACAAGTTATTTTTGTTGCATGATGTAATAGAAGATAAGCAATTTGGTTTCCCGAAAATTAAATTTGTTAATTTAATTAAATTTTTATAGATTTTATAGATTTGAAATTTTGTATAAAAACGAAAAAATGATTTAATAACGGTTAAAACAATTATAAAGATTATGTGGGTTTTCTCCGTGTCCAGATCTATTCTTGGAATGCTAACGTTTCGTGAACTTTACAGTCCACTTCATCAGGGCGAGGAGCAGCCTTGATACTGAGATGTTTCTCCAGGCCGTTCCTTTTATATTACGTTACTTGTTGGAGTGGTGGAGATGAGGGAAATTGATCGGTCTTCAATAACCACACAAGCCCCAATAAAAGACATATTAAACATAATAAAGGCCTCACATGAAGTCCCCTCCGATCTCATCCAGCTAATAGAGTACAACAATCACTTAACTGTTTAATAACCATTTACTTCTTCTATAACAATCAACTTTATGAACAAACTTCAGGAGCGGTAATGAACTTTCTTATTTCTCTTGTAATCGCCAACATCTTCATGAAGCATTTTGAGAAAAAGGCACTCAGAAAAATACCTAAAGAAGCAGAAGTTTGATTCTGTTATATAGACGATACATTTGATATGGAGACGATAGTTGAACTCTGTAAATTCCTTATTTTCCTCAACAATTAATCCAAATATCCACTTCACTATAGACATAGAGGAAAATTCCTCTGCCTAAATGTTGTAGTTCTTTCTTGTCTTTAAAAAAGCTGACGGTACCTTAGGCCATCAAGTGTACAGTAAACCAATATACAGATAGATACATACATGCCGAGTCGCCTCACCAGCCAGCACAATAGTCTGCAAACTCGCTTGTACATAGAACTTTCACCATCTCTGATAAAGAACATCTACAGACAGAACTCAATCACCTAAAACTAGGCTTACAGAAAAACAGGTACGACAAAAAAGACATAATCAAAACAATCGATAAACGTGCAAACAAGACCACGGTCTCTGACACACAACCAGATGAAAGGATTCTGTTCATTCTTCCATATGTCAAAAGAACAACAGATTGGATTAGCAGGATATTAAACAAACATAAAATCCGAACTATCTTCAAACCATCCAAAAAGATAGGACAAATCTTAAGAAATCCTAAAGATCAAAGATCTCTACTCAGCTTCGTAGAAGTATACAAAATATTTTGTTCCTGCGGGTAAGTATACATTGGAGAAACCAGAAAAATAGTCAACCTACATAAAAGAACACCAACGCGATGTCAGGTTAAAACATGTCACGCAGTCAGCATTATCAGAACACAACATCGAAACAGGACAGCAAATACTGTCTGACAAAACGAGCACAATAGCTAATATTACGTCATATTTTCCAAGAAAATATAGAGAAGAAGTATAAAAATACAAAAACATTCTATCAATCTAAATAAAGATAATAAATTACAACATAAATAAAATATGGAAAACCATTCTTCCGGTTATTGAAGAGAGACCAATTTCCCCCATCTCTTCCCCCCACAATTTTCTTCTTTCCCCACCACTCCAACAAGTAGCATAATATAAAAGGAACGGCCCGGAGGATCTCAGTATCAGGCTGCTCCTCGCCCTGAAGTTCTGGACTGTAAAGTTCAAGAAATTTGGCATTCTAAGAACAAATCTAGACACGGATGAAACCCGCGAAACATATAATCTTTATATAGAAAGCACCCGTGGAAGCCTCAAGAATATGATTAAAACAATTATTAGGTACCTATCGCGCAATTAAAATATTAATACATTATATACGAATAATAATTATTTTTAGCAAAAAGCATCCTTGTAAATGTTGAACTTTTATATTTTAGATTTTCTGTTTGACTAACAAATTCATGATGTTTACTGTTATAGAGAATGATTTAACGCAATAATTCATAGACTCTTTAAGTGATTTTTTTTTGGGGAACCTTTCAAATGTTCATTGATCGTTTCATATATTTCAAGCATTAATACATATATTATATAATGTATTGCAATACAGCAAGTAATTTTTATTTCGTAAAAAAAATGCATGATGGAAAGCGAATTTAAGAGAAGACTAGCTGGATTTTCGTCTGGCTCGTTGTTTGAGGCTTCACTTTATATATTCTCTATGCGCAAATAATATATCTTCCACGCGTGAAACGGAATTTATTAGTCACAGAGTAAACTTTTGCACAAACGAGATTCTTTAATTTCGTTTTGTTAACTGGGCGACGCGATCCTCTCGTGCCGCAGTTAAAACATCCAGTCGCACATAAAGATATTATTGTATTCGTAAAAAGTGCGGTTAGTTTTTACGTTCATTCGCTCTCGAGTTCATGTATCTCCCCGGCGAAAATATAAGACGTGACAGGGAATACAGGGACATGATTTCGAAATGAAAATTTTTAATGACGACACACAAAATGGAGAAAACGAGATCGAAAAATGTGATGTAGCAGAATGAAAGCGAAAGACGGTAATTTGTTGGAACGGTAATTAGTTTGTTTTCTTTGCGACAGTTGCAACATTATGTGAAACCGAAGAGAAGTTCTTCTCGTGCAATAAACGCATAAAATTGAATTATTTATTTCGCTTGCAATAAAACCGTCACAATTTTTGTATTCTCTTCTCAGCGAAAATGCATATTCCTGCTCGCTTTTTATGTTATTTCTATGTTACTTCTATGTAACTTCTAATTTATCTTCATTTCGTTGTAATGAAAGCCAGCATCGATGTTCTATGAACTTATTTATTTTTCTTAATCACGTTCCTGTAATTTGTCTCGCCGCGTGATTCACAATATTTTATTATATTTCTCCTTTGCGAAAGTTCTCTACAAAATGTCCACATAAAGTGCATATAAAGAAACAAAGAGGTAAAGCGAGATTAAAATCCATTTCAAGAACTTTCCTAACATTTAAAATACAAGTGTATCTTTATCACTCTGTATTTATTAACGTATCTCGCACCGCTATGCTCTATACTTGTAGTGCTGTAAGTACTGTAGTGCTGTAAGTACTGAAATTTAATTATCTCGTGATGACTTCATTCCTTTTTTATTTCTCTTATCATCCCGATTCATCCTAACAGCCATTGTGTCTTGGAGAAAAAAGATAGTCGAAATGGAAAGGGTTAATCGACGAAGAAAGTTCTTGAGCTTATTAAAGCGAGTGAAGTAATAAAGTTTGGTGCAAGCCGTAAAAAGCGAAGGGAACTAAGAGATCGTTGAGTAATCCTTCTCGTGCAGCAAGAAGAGCCAACAATAAATCAAGTTTGCTCAGCGATATAAATAATGCAGTATATTTGACAGGCTTGTAACTAGGCGACAATGGCATCTTGCGAAACTTCTCCGATATTGCAGAGTCCAGCAAAGTGTTAGACATCATTATCTTTGAGTTTGCCAAACAAAATCTAGTCCAACATAATAAGTCATCACTAAAAATGAATATAATATTTCAGCAGATAATATGTCGATCATGTTAACTCTATACATTTTGAGATCTTTGAAACTCCAATAAAATTTCAAAGCTCTATTTTGATAGAATTAGTAAATATACTGAAAAAAAGATTGCAATTATCATAATTTAACTATAATTTACAGTATTTTTTAGGACATTATATATTTATAATTAAATAAATTAAACAATATAATATAGATTAAAAACCACTCAAGATAATGTATGTTACAATATTATTATAAACAAATCTAAATTCATACAGACGTTATTTATAATTGTTTTAACAATGCAAATATAGTCGATTGTGCTTATTAATAATATAGTCACACTGCTTGAAAAATGTAAGTTTTTTCTTAATATATTTTTATCATATAAATAGTAAATGAATTTAACGAAATATATATAGTTATATTCACTATAATTACTGCAATTATATTGAATAAAAATGTTTATTTTATTTACTATTTGTATCTTGATATTTACACATTGGTATTTTCTTTCTACATCAACGTATTTATAGTTCAATTTATTTGGAAATATTTATTATTTCCTTATTTTATATTTCTAATTTATTTTATTCACGCAGCTTGAAATATATATTTACATATTTTTTAATTTTATCAATTTGATTTTTGGCGTACATATTGTCAAATTATTAAAGACTTGAATTAATTTAAACAGAGAATGCATGAGAATGGGTATAAGGATAGAATTTTTACGATTGTAAAACACGAGGCTTATTACTGCAACATTTATATATAAATAATATTTCTAAATTAAAGTTTCACAACAAGTTTAATTTACAAGCGAAAAAGAATTGTAATAGGTTAGCAATCAAATTACTCAATCTTGAAATATCGGATTCTTTTTATCAATATAGATGTTTAAAACGTTGTATCAATTTGTTCACTAAAAATATAATTAAAGAATTACCGTTCATATATAGATTTCAATATATAAATTTTTTTTCTTCCCAACATCATTCTTTTAAGAATGATTTTAGAATATTTAATATTTATTAATAATGCTAATAATAATCTTATTGAAAACAAATATAGCTTCGAAAAACAGGTTGATGTTTTTCAACAATTATATATACAAAATTAATCTAAATCCGGAAAAATTTACTTCAACCAAGTTTGAATTTAAAACACTTAATAATAACTGATTCATAAACCTCTCGAGTGCGAATTTCCCAGCGAATGTCCAAAGCTTATTACAATTAGGAGAAAACTTTTGTATTATTGCCCAAAATGTTGAATCTATTACATTAGAATTTATCAAACATATTGAGGATAATTTAACAAGATTAAAAATCAATAATTCTAATGGAATCAAAAATAGATTTTTCTCATATTTATAAAATATTTAAAAAGTCACAGAAAATAGATCATTGATAACATGCTCTTATAGCTCTTAGATCCTTATAATAGGCTACTAAATAATTTCTCAAAGAAAATCCACAAATATTGTTAACGCGAGTGGATAAAGGTAATGTAGTTATCGTTATGGACAAAACTATATTGGTAAAATAGAAGATTTATTATCTGACATTTATATTTACACTGTTGTAATTCGTAATCAGATTAACAAAATTTTGAATGATTTGAAATGTTAAAAACTTGGAAGCGGCATGAATTTGACTGACCGTGCGTATAATTTTCTCAATTCTACGAATGCTATATTACCAAGAGCATATGAATTGTCAAAAATACAATACATAAGACTGACAATCCATTACATGTATCATTGTCTCATCCATAGAAAGCCCCTTACATAATTTGGCTGTATTTTACACATAATTTCGGATTCATTTTTGAGAAACTGATAGGATACATTAAAAATAATTTTCGATTAGTCAAAGACTTATCACAGTTATATATATATATATTAGATGACTAAGTCCTTGTCTCGCTCGACTCGGTTGTCTCTCTTTTCACTAACGTTCTAATGAATCTAGTTATTGAGAGCATTGAAAATCGATGATTTAATATTATGATAATATTAAACTATCTAAGAATAAATTTATGAAAAGTAAAATTGATGCACAGTTCTACGTTTTTCAGTTTTAATAACAAATTCTATAAAATAAATATAAATAATCTTATATAAATAATCTTATGGAATATCTATATGGGTTTCCCATTATCTCTTATATCTCCTCATTATCTCCTAAGCAGCAGATTTGGTCATGCAGGAACTTGAGAAAGTTTCTCTTAATAAATTGAAATTCACACTAGGTTTCTATTATAGATATGACATTGCTCTCTCTCTCTCTCTCTACAAAAACAGAATATTGATTCTTTGGTGAATGAATTTCATCCCAAATTAAAATTTACAATAGAGCTGGGAGGGGGGCTTATAGATTAAATTTCTTGGCTTTAACTTTGGTAAAAGATGGTAACAGATTAATATATGATTGGTGCCACAAGCCTATATTTTCGGCATGTTATTTAAACTTTTTCTCTTGACATCCTTTATATCATAAAATTGGTACTATCATTAACTGACAAGATGTTTTCTTTGTCGTATCCTAAGAATTTCTATAAGAATTTTTAATTCATTAACATTTTAATGAGAAATGG
>NW_017259577.1:705132-706264 GCF_001594045.1 Atta colombica | reverse complement strand
ATTTGAACAGAAATAAACAGAATAATAAGATTACATATTTCACTATACCTTATTTTCCATCTATCTCTAACAAATTTCACAGACTTTTTAAAAATAATTAGTTTATACGTTTGGCGTTCGCTGAGATCAACAAATTGAGTTCATTCATTAAGGATAGATGAACAAATTATTAAGTCTTTTTCCAATGTGATATATAGAATCAATTGTCAGAATTGTGATGCCTCCTATGTGGAGCAGATTAAAAGATTATTAAGTGAACATCGAAATCACATTAACAGAAATACTACTTCGAAGTCCGTCATTACAGAACATAGAATTGAGCACAACCATGATTTTGATTCGAACAATTTAGTTCGGGGTTTTAGACGAGGAAAGGAGTATAATAAGAGACTGATCTCTAAGGCAATATTTATTAATAAACAAAAAATGGATTAAATGACTAAAAATGATTACAAAATGATACAGACTTGTTGAATCCATTGTATTACGACTTATTCGCTAAAAATTGACGTTTTTCTTATTAAAATCTATGTGTCGTTGATGTTTACAAATTTATTTTTAATAATTTATGTTTATATTTAAATTTAGTTATCGAATGCTTTCTATTCCCCCTTCCCAGATAACATTTATGTTGCATAAGATATCTTTAAGATATTTTTTAGACATAAGTTATCTAAAAAACATCTTTTAGGTATCTTATACAACATAAATGTTATCTGGGTTATTTTTTTTTTGCGATTTGACATTCTTCAGTACAACGGTATTTCTCTTTATATTCACATCATATTGTAACAAATCATCATTAATTTTATTGCTACGTAAGTTTTTAATAATTTTGACTAACATAGTTTATTTTAATTTATTAAATCTCTTATGAATCTTTTATTCAGTGGGATTTTTTGAATATGTATTGTTTGTACATTCAGTAAAATATAATAGATGACATTTGAAGATTACAATTAGCGACAATAGATTTAACGATGATTTCATCATTGACTAACTTTTACTTATATTATAATTGATGACTTTATGGATTGACTCTTATATTACACATTGAAAATATATTGAATTATACACGAAGAACTGTTGTCGGCTCATCACTTTGGCATTTCTTTTCTACATCAATGTATTT
>NW_017259577.1:699888-705032 GCF_001594045.1 Atta colombica | reverse complement strand
TAACAGTAGTAACTATAAAAATAGAGCTCCTAATTACTTGATAATTATAATTTATTGATAATTATAATTTAAAAGTATAATATTATTAATAAAATAAAATTATTTTCTGATTTATATTTATCTAATTTTTAGATACTTCAGTAAAATCGTTTATTTCCTGTACATGAAAAATAAATATATACAGGCAGGTATAAGAAATTGAATTCAAATTCTAATAACACTCAATTATGTTTTAAATGTGTTATCAAGTTGAGTAAACTAGTTATAGGGGAAGCCCGAGCAAAATGGACGCTCTGCATAAAGCAAATATCTTTTATCGCTTATCTATCTGAGATTGCGCTATAAGTCTCTAGCAGTTGAAGGAATGACCGACCAGCGTCACTATGAAGGTATGAAACGACATCTGATTCCGTTCATTTGTGTTTAAGAGATATATAGAAAATTGAGTGTTTTCTTGCGATTTTTCCTTAGATACGTAGCTTAATTATTATCTGTTTTACTTTTCCTTAATTATTTCTTAACCAGTGTGAATAATTTTTTATAAGAATTTTGTGTCTTTAAACGAGTATTCGAGGTTAAAATTTTTCACTTGTTGCTTCAACTTATTCTAACCTTTCCAAATTCGCGCCAGGTAGGTCGGGGACAAAGCGGATGATCCATCCTCTTTACTCGATATATGATTACATGAAAATACGGAGGGACAGACGATCTTTCGAGTTTATTTATTTACATCTCATTCTTGTTTATTTTTTACCATAATGCAATATGATGATTTGTTTATAACTGATCCACTGCAGTCATTGCATCAAATGAGCTCACTACACATAAAGAATTTGGTAGCTTTTATGATGATTGCCAAGATTGGTTCTAATTTTTCAATTTTCATTTGCATTGCTCGAATAATCCATTCGCTTTGTTCAGGGGGGCGGGGGATCAAAGCGGATGGTTTCCTTTTTTTTATGTTTTAACTAAAATAACATAATTATAATATTCAAGTTTCTTAATTTTTTTCATTTTATTTCAAAGTTAAATCTTTTAAGAGATTTTTTATGAGAATAAAAATGGTTTCTGACCTCAATTTTAATTATATCATTTTTTCTTCTCAACCTTAACATGTTCGCTGCCCAGGCTTCTCCTAGACAGTGGACGTGATTTTTGCCAGTTAACGATATCGAATTGAGTGAAAAGTGTAAATGAGATCGCAATATTTTGCCATAAACGGTTGCGCGGTAACTGCATAGAAATAGAATTGCGCAGTGCACAGGTTCAAATGGTCGGTGTAACGTAAATAAAACGTTTGCTGATAGAATCGTTGTGAATTTAATACCTGCATTCTCTACGCGATAAAGGGACTAATTGACCATGCTCTATGCGCACGCTACATGGAGGAGAGAGGTGCACACATTTAGTTCAGACAGCGAACAAAGGAAGTTTGTTATTCAAACTCCGCCTCCTCGAATACCAATGTAATAAATAACGACGCGGATAACATTTAACGAGAATCACTTAATCATCTTTCCTGATGCCTGCGCTCGGACGATGCCTACGGATAAAGTAGTTAACGAATTCAGTATTTTCCCGAGCTGCGGTAATTCCCACCGATAGTTCGTTAAACTGCGCGGCCGGTCGGTCCGAAACAAAATAAATGGTTAGGCAGAGATCAGAAAAGTTGAGTAATAAAAAATCAGGTAAAAAAAGAAAAAGGAAAATATTTATCATGTTTGATTATCTCAAGGAAACAATACACGGTGTGTGTAATAATTAACAAACACACTCATTACCGGACACAAACTTTATATCAGTTTTATATCACATGGAAAAAATGATTTTATTAAAATATTTAACAATATTTTTTACATTTAGTTAAATCAAATAAAATGCTGAAATCGCACCGATTTCTAAATTGCACTACCTCGCTAAAAAATTCAATTATTATACTTACATATTTTTTTATGAGTTATTTGAGAATACGATACTGCAAGACTGTTGCGTTACATTTGTGACATGAAGCCCAATAGGAGTATTATTATTATTTATGTAAATAAAAAATCGTGATAGTATTGCTATTTTTCAACATATTTTATAGCATAATTATATATTAATAATACAGAAAATATGAGTTAAATAGCCTATATCTTGATCATCTATGTATGTTGTGATTGGAATATTATTCAAATTAAATAGGGTCAAAGTTTGCTTTACTTTTTTGTTTATATATTATTGATGATACAATATTATCATTTTAAATACTTGTAGTTTCCTAAATCAATTTTATTTTTTATATCATTTTTTTTTCTTAGTTTCTTCATACGTCTTCATAATACGATTTGAAATTAAAGATTGAGGTGTAACATAAACCGTCACACTTGTAAAACAGAATATGAGCTAACTTAATCTTTATAATGTTGTTAGTGTCAAATAACTATATTGAAGCTGAAGGCAATTGTGCATAAATAGAAAAACGATAATCATTGCGAAAACACACACACATTGCGAAAAGGTTAAACCTCGTCGATGATGACCTTGACATGTTGTTGTCTTGAGTGAACCTCCAATAGCTTTTAGCAAACGGTCGCCATTCGTTAAAAAATTATTAAAAAAAACGTATCATTTTTGCTATAACAAAAATTGTAATTTAGAATTTCATTATGTATTGTTTCCCTCCCGGGAAACCTTAGGGGCGCACGACTTTCATGCGAAGAAACTCCTCACCTCTACTCCTTCTCCCTCCCCTGAATAGGGACGCACTTTCATGCAAAGCGACTCCTATCCCATCTTACATAAAACTTGTTTCGCGTGGGAAGTCGAACACCCTTGGACAGGAGAGGAGATGGTGTGGGAGACACTTTGGGCCCCCAAGCAGAGAGGGAGGTGAAGTCGTTTCGCATATAAAGTCATAAACCCCTATACGCTACTATATAATAGTTAAAATTATAAGAAAACGGTTTGAAAGAAAATTTTTGTTTTTGGAGCAGGAAATCTATTTTAAAGCATAGAATTTTGTTCTATATAGTAGAAAAGAAACATTATTTTTCTAAAGTTTTTTTGTTAATTAAACTTTTTAACGAATGGCGACTGCCGGTGAAAACCTGTTGGAAGTTACTCAGGATCATGTTCTTGACAATATATGTCAAAGTCAAGATTTAACCTTTCGACGAGATTTAACTTTTTCGCAATAATTACTGAAAAAACTCTTGAAAATAACGCGTTACGTATTTGCAAAACAGCATAAAGTAAACACGCATATAATTTAATAAAAATATTTTATAACGAAGTGAAAAGATTCTTATACATTCACTTGTAGATATTTTATAAGTAATTCCTATAAAAGAAAAAGAATAGGAATGCGCAGCAGTAGGTAGCATTACTACCTACTATGTCAGTTTTGGAGCCCATTTTGTCAGACGTCCATTTTTGCTTATCTTATGAAAAAATTAATTTTATGAAAAAATTAATCTGACAAAGTGGGCTTCAAAATTGACACAATAGGTAGTAATGCTACGTATTCCTATTCTTTTTCTTTCACAGGAAATATCTGTATAAAGTATCTACAAGTGAATGTATATAAGATATTTCAAAATCTTTTCATTCTTTGTTATAAGACATTTTTATTGAATTATGTGCATATTTACTTAATGCTATTCTGCAAGATACAAATATAACGCAATACTTTTTCAAGAGTTTTTTCATATATGCATAATTGTCTTCAACTTCAATAGAGTTATTTGATATTATAAAGCAACATAATAAAAATTAAGAGAAGAACCTGGTTTAGAATGTTGAAAAGTAGCTGTTTTTTACGAATTTTTTTATGAACAAATCATAATACCGATCTTTCTAAAATTTTAGGAGTGATTTGTTATATATTTCAATAATACAAACTAATTGTTTAATATGGAAATAATGAATACAATAATATAATGAATATAATAAGTTATATATTAATCATTGTTGTGCTTCGACACAGATATTGTTAATTGGCGTGAAGTAATTCTTGCCCGAATAAAAAAAAAACCAAAAATTTCTTGAAATTAGATATATTTTATCCTAAATGAATTAAAAAAAATATGAGAAAAGGATCAAATTGTAAGAATTGTGGAATTTAAAAAAAAAAGTTACGATTTTGAACATAAAATTTTGACTTTTTTATGCAGAAATAATTATTTATTAATTTTTTAATAAATGTTTTACTTTATTTAGGATGTTGACAATTCAATATGTAACTAAAACACATTGGACGAAGTGATTGGTCAAATAGTTTTTGAATTATCCTTGCTAATTTCGAAAAAATGGTTTTGAGAAAAACACGTTTAAGTTTTTGGTATCTGCGCGACACGTACCTGTTTCTCAGACTTAACTATGAAAGTATTTCAAATTTTTTTTACCTTTATCCGATAGAAAACACTTTTTAGTTTGTACTTATGTTTTTAAAGCTTTATTTTTACCTTTTGTTTAAGATATATTGTTTAAAATATTGTCTAACAACAAAGTGATATGTCAATATCGACCACTTTCCTCTACTTTCCTTACATTCTTTGGCCAAAATTGATAATTTCGGTTTTTCGATTTTAGAAATTTAATTATTCCAATAAATAATAATAAATTATTATTCCAATAAATTATGATATTTATGAAGAAAAAGTATATGATATATAAACATGTGCATACATATATATGGCGTTTATAAGATTCTTATTTTTTAATTCTGGTTCCAGTTGACATTGACATGTAGCCGAATGTTTCGGTTCAGTTTCAGCAAAGTTTTAGTCTCGGATTCTAGAAATTATCCTTAATTTCTAAAATTATCATCCCTCATAGAAATTTAGAAGAGCAGTATGACTTTTGCATGGATATCATGCTGTCATATCAGGAGCTGATATGACATACATAGTATAGCAAATTTGCAAGCGCTGCGTCAGCAACGTCACGTTTTGTCCAGTGGAGCTGGCAAGCGGCTGATGCCGCCAATCGACTAGCTTGGCTTATACATAGTACATTAAGAATTAAAAAATAATAATGAAATCGATTTCTGTGATTTGAAGAAATTTTTTTATTGTTCCTTTCTATTCTATTAAAATTAAAACAAGTCTTTATAGTTTTGCAACTCTTTTTTAAAATAAAAGAAATATATTTTTTATATGTAA
>NW_017259577.1:684734-699788 GCF_001594045.1 Atta colombica | reverse complement strand
TATATATATATATAGAACACACAGAATTTATATATATATATATATATATATATATTCTGTGTGTTATTAACTACAATTGCAATTGATCATTAAAAAAATGCATCGCATTACCGGCAAGATTTAAACTTAAGTACCTAGAACGTAATACATTTACCTAATACATTTACGCTGAGCTAATCGTAAACTGATTCAAGTTCTGTTCTTTTTGACTAAACTTTTGCATTAATTCATCTTTCTTCCTTTTCGGTCCAGGACCGAGTTCGAAAATACTGCCCGAATGCCTTTGAGTAACATTTTGTCTTTGTTGTTCATCGAATATTAAAACAAAATGATATTCGAAGATACTTTGTGTTTTCGAATGTAGCTCAGGAAGAAAAAGGAAGATGAATTGGCGCAAGAAAATAGGCCTATTGCCAACATTACTCTCCTGTAATCATTCTTAATTTCATGCCTCTGCTGATAATTTAATATTTGAGAAGATTATCTACATAGAAATGAAACAATACACTATTTATTAACTTAGTTAAGAAATGATAATGACAAAGCGATTGTCCTCAATCTCGAGAGATCGTTTGACTGTGGCGGACGTGTTTCTGCGATCTGAGTATTGCATGTTTTATTTTTGAGCATAAGTGTAGCTTTGACTGTGTTATTTGTGTTTGTGTTTTCTTTCCTCAGTCTATCCCATCCATATTGCCGTTTTTCCCGACGAGAAGCGATTGTCCTCGGCAACAGCACTGGTCAGCGCCAGGCTATAATAGATTTTTTAATCTGAATATTAAATAGTCGTAAGATTACATATAATAGTCTCAGGCTTGCGGGAGTGACGCGTTTTTTTCTGCGAGATTCTTTTGTTTTATGAAAAAATACTTTGAAGTCTAATTTAATTGATTTTTCGCGTATTGAAAGTTTGATAAGAAAGAAGGATAATAATTCAGTTTTATCCCTGCCATCTTAAAAAATCAATGAAATTAGGCTTGATGTGATTTTACATAAAACGAAGGAATCTGGCAGAAGGAAATGTCACTCTGCCCCGCGAGTATATATATCCTTGAGATATTAATCATTAAAGTTTACGACTATTCAGGTCGTCAGACCTGAAAATCTGTCAGCTAGGAAACTGCATTGCGGTCATTTTTATAAGGCACGAATCTGAGTCTGTCGACCGCGTTAGACTATTTAATAAATTTTATTAAGCCATTCTCATATCAGATCCATATCAGCGCAAAACTAGGTCTCTTATAGATGATGTCAGATTTTTTAAGTAGTTTTGGCAAAGCAGTAACAAAATATCATTGGCCAGTATCGTGATGAAAAAACTGATGAAAAAATTTCTTTCTAGGGATGTTTCAGAAATTATAAAAAATTTTATTTTTAAATTTTTAATATCATAATATTAGCTGTACAACTTTGCTTCCGCCGTTTTCCTATAGATGGCTTTAGCGATAAGTGGTGGTCGAAATAAATAAATCATAGACGTCATATAATAAATTTGGGCATCTGTCAACATAACCCCATAGAAACATTAGTCGATTTGTGTCTGCATCATCAAATTATTCTCAATTGAAAATGTCAGTTTACGAGCCAAATTCTCGTCATTTGCGGGAGATTTTAATTTTTTTTGCTTCAATATGAAGAAATCTGCGGCTGAGGCTTATCGAATGCTCTCAAATACTTATGGTGAGGCCGCTATTAGTGAAAGAACATGTCGTGAGTGGTTTCAACGCTTCAAGAACGGTGATTTTGACGTCCAAGGTCATGCTCTGTATTTGGTGGAACCAGCTCGGCGTAGTGTATTATGAACTGTTAAAACCGACTGAAACAATCACAGGCGATCAGTATCGAGCGCAAATGATGCGTTTGAGCCGAGCATTGAAAGACAAACGGCCGCAATACAACGAGAGACACGATAAAGTGATTTTGCAGCATGACAATGCTCGACCCCATGTTGCGAAAGTGGTCAAGACATATTTAGAAACGTTGAAATGGGAAGTCCTACCCCACCCGCCGTATTCTCCAGACGTTGATAGTCCCTCTGACTATCACTTGTTTCGATCAATGGCACACGGCCTGGCTGACCAACGCTTCCGGTCTTATGAAGAAGTAAAAAATTGGATCGATTCGTGGATAGCCTCAAAAGATGATCAGTTTTTTCGACGCGAGATTCGTACGCTACCCGAGATGGGAGAAAATAGTGGCCAGCGATGGAAAATACTTTGAATCATAAATGTATAACCAGTTTTTTACAATAAAGCCTCGAATTTCGGAAAAAAACGGCGGAAGCAAAGTTGTACACCTAATAAAATATAATTTTTTCCTTTTTTTTCAATTTTTTTTGTTTTATTAAAATGTTTTACATGAGGAATATTAGTATGGCGAATTAGGATTTTCTCATCGCCAAAATCGCACTATACTAAAAAAATCCTCATTTAAAACGTTATAATAATGCAAAAGAATTATGAAAAAATTACATAAGAAAGGAAAAAGAATGCAGTTTATTATGCTAAAAAACTTAAGAATATTCTTCATAATTTCTGAGTTATAAGTCTTTATATGGAAAGTGGTGCGATTTCGGCAACCTTACCTTATAGATGAAAATAATTTTGTTCAACCATTATAATTAGATATATATAACAATTAGATATATATAAAAAACTTAAGCATGATAAGTAAAAGCTATTAAAAATTTTTACATTCTGACAACCAATTTAAATGCTAAGTAGGAAACATTTTATCTACTTACTACTACCTTATTATTGTCTATCTTATTTTGATTGTCCAATAAAATTTATTTTCAGATCTGCATCTGACTAAATTTTATTGGACATGCTTCATCAATCGGAACAAGTGGTAGTCGGAAGGAGCAATGTCTGGAGAATACGGCGGATAGAGTAGAACTTCCCATTTGAGTATTTCTAAGTAGGTTTTGACCGGCGCCGCAACATGTGGTCGAGCATTATGCAGGAGAATAATTTTGTCATGCCTGGAATAGTAATGGGCGCGTTTTTTCTTGAGTGCTCGGCTCATCAATTGTATTCGGTATAGAGCCTCAGTAATGGTTTCGTTCAGTTTGAGCAACTCATAATACACGACACCAAGCTGATCTCACCAAATACGCAACATGAGTTTTTTTCCATGAATTCGGCTTGGCTGTCGATGTTGAAGCATGGCCAGGTGGTCCTCATGATTTCCTCTTCTTTGGGTTATCGTAACAGGATCCATTTTTCATCACCAATGACTATACGATGCAAAAAACTTTCATTTATGCTTGGCAAGCAGCATTTCACATGTGAAAAATCGGCGTTCAACGTTTCTCGGCTTCAGTTCATATAGAACTCAATTCCCTTGCTTTTGAATCATTCCTAATAATTTCAAACGATATGAAATTGTTTGTTGAGTCACTCCTAATGTAAGTGCAAGTTCTTTTTAAGTTTGGCACGAATCTTCATTCAATAATTCCAATTCCGCGTCTACACTTTCGGCCTTCCACTACGTTCTTTGTCTTCGACGTCAAATTCACCGTTCTTAAACTTTTGAAACTCATGACAACTTCTCTCACTTAAGGCAGCATCATCATATGCTTCTACAAGCAATCTATGAGCCTCAGCTGCATATTTCTTCAAATTAAAGAAGTAAATCAAAAGTTTCCGCAAATAACGCTTATTCGACTCAAAACTCGACATTTTCGTACAAAAAAAATATATGATGCTGATACAAAATCTAATTAATTTCAAGGTCGTTTTACATCAAACAATTTTAACTATTGTTTAGTGGCGCCGTCTTTTGCAAACAGTGGAAACTTATTTGTACTTCCAATATAACATCACTAAACGAAAGTTTTTCTTTTCAATAATTTCGAGACATAAAGAGCCATCGAATTTAGGACTAATGATAATACGGTGCGATTATCTGAGTGCAAATTATAATGTTATAGAGATGTTATTTATTAAAATTACGAAAAAATGAAGATATCTTTTTTATATTATTTGATGTAAATTGACAATTGGACGTAAAGAACCATTGGCAAGAGATTCTTATAGCAGCGTTCCAAAAGTTTCATATCTTTATTATCTATTCATAGCCCTTCAGTTTTCTTCAATTAGCCTCGTTATAATTAAAAATGGGAATCAGGGGTAGATTGTGAAAACTCTATTCGATAACGGAACTTTACTATTAGCAAATCGGGGAGAGTCGTTACTCAACAAGTTGGTCTCAACGAAGGTAGATATAGAATGGTTTTCATTCGCCAACTGGGCAGATAGGTACGGAAACCAAGTAACTAAGCGAAGGGGGAATCGAAATAATGTATATAGTGGGATTTGCTTGGTAAAAAAGGTGATATTGATATTTTATCGAATGTCGTATTATTTGATTTTACGTCGATATTTTATCAACGAACACACAGTGTCCTTCGTCGTTATTTCTATATCGCTAGCAAACGCGCGAAATGTTTTTATATATTTTACTATCTGGAATTTATCCGCCAATCAACGATTGACGATTTTTGTGGTAAACGTCGTTAGTCGATCTTCCAGTTCAATGCATTTCCTGCATTTTTCGAGAGATTCTTCGAAAAAAAAGGAAATATTAAATTATTATATATATATTTTTTTTTATTAACTTCCAGAATATTTATAATCTGTCCATAGTGGATAATAAATAAATTGTTTATCTTTAATCGATAATAACGTGCTGATGTTTTCCCATTGGAAAACATCTTATAATATGCAAGCTTTTGTTAACAACAATAGGTAAAAGTCAATACGTGATTAAATATTAAAACGAGTAAATCTCTTAACGACATTAACCACAACGCAAGATGTTCGTAGTGAAAATTTTTTATATTTTACAATTAGAAAAATAAACGTTTCGACTTTAAATTTGGTCATCTTCAGTATTAAAGAATTACAATTTCGGAATTACAATTTTAAAAGATATTATCGACAAAAGCCTTAAAAAAGATTTCAGCTATATTAAAAACAGCTGGGAATTAGTTAATCAATTAAACGGTAAAGCATTACAATCTAATTACAAATTGGTCTTCTTTATCTTTTGTCAAATTGGTCTTCTTTATCATATCAATGTATATTAATATATTCCAGAAGAATTAGTCATGAGAAGTATTAAAGGAAGATGGAGTTATACAGTCGAAACATATTAGCATCCGATGAAAGAATTTTTAAACGCCGTCTCTTTAGTTTTCAATTCTATCTATTTCAAATTTGACAATCAATACTTTAAACAGATTTTTGATATGGGATCTCCTCTGTCACCAATCTTAGCGGATCTTGTTATTCGAGCTTTAAAAAATCACATTCTGTCGAATATCAACACAGATATTCCATTCTATTATCGGTATGTGGATGACATTTTACTTGTTGTTCCTAACATTTTATTTGCTGTTCCTGACAACCAAATCCATGTAAATATAATATTAGACAAGTTTAACTCGTATCATGACTGACTGAGATTCACAGTTGAACATAATTATGACTGAGGATTTTCTTGACGTTAGTTTGAGAATTGTTGTTTGAGGGTCTCATAAGATTTAACAACGAATCGACGAATTCAAGACGCTATTTAAATTACAAATCTAACCACCCAATAGAATACAAAAAAGGAGTGATCGGGCAGCTCGACAGAATCCTTTTCCTTGCGAATTTCCTGATTATCATAAGATCAAATATTGAGTCTATGATCAATGTTCTGCTCTCAAATGACTATTCTTTAGATTTTATCTTCTCCACAATTAATAATAGAATAAAAACATTATTGAGGAAAAAAGACTTATATACTAATATAATCAAGAATATCAATGATCCGAATAATAATAATCCAAAAAATTATTTTATGATACATGCACGAAATTTCAGAAAATTTTAAACCGATGGCCGAAAAGAATAATTTCAAAGCTTATAATCCATGAACACATTAAAATAACACATTAAAATCGATCATTAGGTAAAGATAAGTTAGATGATGGAACATTGCAATGTAGTATAAAATAAGTTGCCTTAATTGTGATGTCTCATATGTTGGTCAAACTAAAAGGAAAATTAAAACAAGGATAAAAGTGCATAAAGCGAATGTAAAGAAATCCAAAAGTTCGCGTACAGTAGTATCGAGACAGTTAGAATATGGACATGAATTGGATTGAGAGAATATTTCATTGTTAGATTCAGAACCATGTTTTCAAAAAAGATTTATATCTGAAATGATATTCATTAAAAAACAAATCAAGGCTATATACAAAATGATATAGAACGCCTATCCGAAGCATATTTTCCTTTGCTTAATATAGCTTCCCCCATTTAATTCCAGGGTTACCCTCTCTTTCAGTTTTTCGACGAAAATTGTTTATAAATTGTACTGTCATGATCTGAGTTTAATATACAGTCTCGGATTTTTTATTTTGTTAACACAAATTCATCACATCCTGATAGAACTCATGAAAATTATTGTACATAGGTAAGATATCATGATGCTTTCTTAATTATAACTCTGACTCATTAATTTTACTATATTCAAAATCTGAAAATTATATGTAAATAACCAAAGAAGACTAGCGATAGAACTATCTGACTTTTAACTAATTTTATTACTTATAATCTAATTTTAATAATAGATAATTTAACAAGATTGTATACGATATAATATACGATATAATATCCTTCTCTTTGAAGATTTAACTCAGAAAAGATAACTTATTATGAACATTATCATTTTGAGAATTTTCTTACAATTTATAACTTGGTATTTTAAACTCTTTATATTATTCTGCGATATTGTATTATGTAATTCCGAAGTTGTAATTTTTTAATATTGAAGATGACCTAATTTAAGATCGAAACGTTTATTTTTCTAATTGTAATATGATTAAAATATAAAAAATTTTCGCTACGAACATCTTGTGTTGTGGCTTTCGTTAACACTTATTAACAGAAGTTTGATTTTATTTGCTGGATATCTAGATTGTGTTCAGTATTATTAAATCTTCTCTGTAAGTTTAGTAGTTTTAACCTTTGTTAATCAAATTTTTCCTCGAGTAACTTATTTGCAAATTGATTAGTTAATTAGGGTGATTAGTTAATCTATTGATATATAGACTGCCATAGTTATTTATTTCTTCCTTTACAAATGATATGCAGAGATCCTTCTTATGATTTCATTTGTTACAAATCATGATGCATCTACTATTCGCAAAATTTTTGACTGAAATCTCTTCATTTAAATGTTAGAATTTGAGGCTGACCCCACACTTGTATGCTATATCGATCGTCCATATCGATTTGAATATAATCTTGTAAAGCAATACCTTGTTTTCCAGTGAGAGTTTAGATTTCCGATTTCGCAGCCAATTTTACTAAATTTATAATTTAGTTGCTTCCTTTTATTCCATATATGTATTCTCCATGTCATATTGCTCCAGATGCCTAAGTATTTAGTTGATGTTGTGGTATTTACATATTGTTGAGCATTACTGGTGGACATATTTCCTTTTTAAGTGTAAAAGTTACATGTACTGATTTTTGTTCGTAGACTTTAATTCTTCAGGTTCTAAGCCATTTTTGTATTTGGATTATGCTTTCATGAAGATTTTCTGCCGCTATTTTCGATTTTACATGTGAAGCTATGATGTCATTGGCAAATATTGCTGTAATTGGAATTTCCTTATTGGAAGATCTAAGGTGTATAAAAAATATAAAAATAGGCTTAATAAACTATTCTGTGAAACTCCAGACTTAATAGATATTAATAACGTACTTCTTGATACTTAATTAGAAAATGTCTATCGGTATGATTTCAGAAGTACAATAGGTAATAATTGTGCGGATGATATTTCCTTATTTTGTATAATAATCCTATTTTCAACAATCTGTTTCAGCAGGCCGATAATTTAAAATGTCTTTCCAATGCGATATCCTCCTTCATTTTACCAGCGCGGTATTTTTTGTGAATCGAATCGCTCGTTTTCGCAATCTCTTTAGCTATCTTCTCACTCAGATCTTTGCTGTTATTCATATCAATATATCGAGGTCAACTGATCGCATCACAAAGTATTGCAAAGTCATTAAATCTTTCTGTATCGCCCATCGGTAAGCGCATTGTCCTTATCAATCACTAGAAATTCATACTTTTACTCAACATTAATACATAAATCAGACATAAATCGCAGAAATCCTCATAGAACATATTGGTATTCGTAATCATTGTACACACGATTGGTACCATCCTGTTTGAACAGAATCAACAGATTTGCATTGTCGCGTATAAGGTGCTTCGATATCTTTGCATAGGTCTGACAGAGATAGAAGTAGTCGACTGTCCACGTGTCGTCCCATTGCAAAATACTCTTTTATCGCGTCCTGCTTGTCGCATGTTGCGTTATCAAAGATAAAGATGTAAAATAACCGATTTCCTCGATCGGTACTAATAAATTCGCCAGGTATCGATATTTTGATTGTTACAGCAATTTGGAGTACACGTACACGTTCTCGAATTGTACACCGTGTGAACTTTCCAACACTGTTCTTTCCTGGAGTTTCACAGGATAGTTTATTAAGCCTATTTTTATATTTTTTATACACCTTAGATCTTCCAATAAGGAAATTCCAATTACAGCAATATTTGCCAATGACATCATAGCTTCACATGTAAAATCGAAAATAGCGGCAGAAAATCTTCAAGAAAGCATAATCCAAATACAAAAATGACTTAGAACCTGGAGAATTAAAGTCTACGAACAAAAATCAGTACATGTAACTTTTACACTTAAAAAGGAAATATGTCCACCAGTAATGCTCAACAATATGTAAATACCACAACATCTTTCTTCTCAGCATGTTCGTCTTGCCGCAATTTGACGATCCACAGACGACAGCACGTATAGAAGCCGGTAGCATGCGCCATGCTTGCGCGTCTCTTTATCGGTTTATCGGTCTCTTCTCGTCGAGATTCGTCAGTTTGATCGCCCGCGACTGGCGCACGAACCGCACATTTTTTCTTTCCATAAAATATTGAAAACAATATCGCGAGCGAGACTATTTATAGAGCCGCGTAGAGCGAAATCGATCAGTGATCAAAATGTTTCTCGTCGTGTCGAATGATCTGCACAGTTTAACCAAAAGAATAGAAACTGGAATACATACCAAAAATTGTACTGTTGTGAGAGTTGAGAGAGTATGAAAATTGCATAGATCTGTTGTGCAGATTACCAGAACAAATTATCAGAACATATATGAACAGATTCGGAGGTACGATACTGTTGGTGCCTGAAGCATTATAATTTATCGAGTTATCAAATGCATATCGACGCCTTAATAAAGGATTGCAGCGAATGTCAGCGAGAGGTTTATTAAATCGGATAAACCCTCTTCCTATCGAACAACATATTCTCGGATATCACTTTTGCGGTCTGAGTACGCGATTGGAGAAGCGATTGGCTAGAGGTGATCAAGAAATAAATTTATTGGATGCTGCGTGTCGCGAGTACGATATAACGTTCTTGCACAGCAACGAACTCGCTGATCGACACGCGACTGACAATATACTCGCCGAGAAGACACAAAAACGCATTACCGTAAGATTCGACTTTCAGAGAGAGAGAGAGAGAGAGAGAGAGAGCAGTCACAGTAGTGGCCAGCTATGAAGGCCAAAACGAAAATTGATATGTGTTTGAAACTGAAAAAGAAGAAGAAGAAGAGCAAGCAGACACTTCTGATAGCGCGGTCCTGTCTATTCTACCGCTGCTCGGCATTCTTGGACCATTAGTCGGTGGCGCGGTGGGAGTCGCAAAGACAATAAACAATAACAAAGCAGCGCAGCATCAGGAAGAACTGTAACGTCATAATCGCGTGTAACGTCACAATCAAGAAGACCGCGGCGTTTATCTCAACACAAAGGACAAGATATCGCGCATAGAAAAAAAAACGTAATGAAACATTAAAAATGCCGAGAGGAGTAACTACTGATGTGCAACTGCAACAATTTGCAAATCGTACATTCCATATTTTAGAGACATCTTTATGCGTACTACATTATCGGTCGAAGGAGTACATTAAAACAACAGCAGAATCGTAAATCTGGACAATGCCGAGGGATCTGATACACATTGAGTAGCGTATGCGAAATGAGCGAATCGCGTCATGTACTTTGACAGTTTCGGCAATCTTCGAAGGAATTTGAACGCTATCTGGCAAACAGTGTAATCGAGTACAATCGCACGCCTCATCAACGTTACAGTCAGAATTGCGAGCAGCTTTGTCTACAGTTTCTACGAACAGTTGACAAGAAATTTAAAGACCAACATTGAGCTATTTAACTCAGTGCGTTTGAAATATGTCGCTGACGTTTACGCTGACCGGCAAGAATAGCGTCCTCGCCATGAGCTACTTTCCAGCAGTAGATTTGGATAACGGCGATTAGACGAGCTCAGTCTGATGGACTTTGAAACGTACTATATTTTAGCCAATGTAAATTCAGCAAACAGCTTTTACTATGGTAACGAGGAAATTGTCATCCGAAGGATCATCACGAACTACGTGACATAGAACGGTATCTAAAGCGAGAAATTTTACATTCTCATGATGCAAAGGGCAAGCAGAATGAAGAGTTCCTGCTGATTATTCATGCCAACAACAATACAATGAGAAATGATATCAAATGTGCCTATTGGATAAATTTTACAAAACCTCATAACATTGGCTCGCTGCTGGGATTTCGAATCGCGTGCTGGAGCCGCGATAATGGCAAGAGTGCAACATGATCGCGGATGGGTACAGCAACGACAGATGCGTGCACACGATACACAACAAATTTTCGCTGAGCATGTTGCCGAGATATAAAGTATCGGAAAGGACGACGCAGATCGTTTACTTTCTGATCATTGTACGGAGCATTACGGATCTGACGATTCACGTGGTGGACCAAGACGGTCGATTACTTAATTTTTGCGATAAGAGATCACAGGTTGTATGTACGGCGGTGCTAACGTGAGATGTTTATGTTGAAAAAACAGCCGAAACAGACGAGAGATACACTTTTTATTGGAAAGAACTGGAAAAGACTACATCTGGAAAGAAACTCACTGCGTCCAACATTGCATTCTTAAAGTTGAGTTCCATCATACAAAATGGCTGATATTCTGAATATTACCGGTGAACCGATCTTTGACAACCGCATTGTCAAGATACACACGTACAATCTACGCCAACACTACGTTTGGAGATAGTGAGATACGGATACCCATAGTAGGATTTGTACACGTTGCCGTGTGTTTTCTTTACATCGAAGGAAGATTGACGGTGAAGAAGAAATACGATCAGATGTCGACTGATACTTGGAAATAATTACGTGACGTTCATGTTTGATGAAATTTGATATCAACTCAATGATGTAGAAATTGGTTACAACAGAAATGTTGGAATTACAAGTACCATCAAAAATTGTCTACTATATATCAATAACGTAGTTTTGATTGTTCCGAACGTAGAATGGATTCGACATGAAGGAAGGATATTTTAATTTTTGCGTGCTCAACATGCTATTGGGCTTTTGCGAGGATTACAAACGTGACCGTCAATGCTCGCCACGAATTGATTTTGATACGAGCGACATAACGATTACAATTGCTTGGTGGGAAATTTTGTGACGGAGATTGAATTATTCAAAGTGCAGTGACGGATGCCTCACGTTGCGTTAAACGAGATCAATAAATTATCAATGTTGTGAGCATTGGAAAGCGGTTATCTGAGTTTTCGCTCGTGGGATCTGTACAAGTATCCTCTGTTACAGAATACGACCAAGCATTCATGAGCTATCAAAACGGCGGCTCAACTTGAAGAAGCCGCGATATGTTATCTTTGCTTTGTAGGCTGTTCGAAAGAATGTTATGTCACGAGATGTTAGCGTGTTTGACGATTGTAATTTGAGTAACGAGAATCTAAATTCAGAATTTTATTTTAATTTACGAGTTAAATTTGGATTTTGAAAAATAGATGATCTATTTGATATATCTGTTTGATATGTATACGCATTTTTAAAAGCATATTATGGAATCAACTGCTTCGAAACATTACTCGTGTTCTCGTTTATTGAAAAAGGGCCTTTTGATTGCTCACGACAAAACGAATCCGTCAAGAGCATCACTATGGACGCATAGAATTTAACTGCAAGAGAATGTGTCTGCCAATACTACCGCCTATTGTTTCATCATATATGTAATTGAGTACTGTTCGTTGTCCAATGCATTGCGCAAGATTATGTAAATTGCAAGATCACCAAATATTTAGAACTTTGAAAAGGAGAGAAAAATCGAGATGAAGCATAGTCTTGAAGAATTGCTCGTCATACTAACATTTGTGGATCTGCAAGGATTCGTCGTTACCAAGAAAGTTATCAAAGAAATAGCAGTGCTGAAACGGGGAATTGTTCTCACAAATCATATTTTTACGAATGCACACATTTCCCGTACCATGGAAATTTTTGATAAGATCCGACAGGTCTTGCGCTTCCTGATTGATTGAGTTTATTACATTGCGATGGGAGGACGGGATGGTCTTGTATGGCGAGGCGAAACGGCTGATCACGGCTGCTGTATTTGAAGATGATGCTATCGTATATCAAGGGACACGAAAAATGAACGTGGTTATAGAACTTGCTTCTGGCGATGAGCGAGAACACATGTATAGCTAGACCTTGGATGCAGCACGAAGACATGGAATCTTTAATTAACCTTGATAATTGTAATACTGTACGATGTGGAAAACATGCAAAGAATTGTGCTTTACAAAATATATTTAAAATATTTAACTAGTGGTTGCGCCAGGAAGAATTGCAAGAGTTTTAAATAAAATGTATGTTATGATCACATTAATATATAAATTAATATAATAATTAATAAATTTTTATTTCCGCTACCCTGACCATGTAAGTAAATAAATATATATAGCAAATAGAGTTGAAAACGGACCGATAACGGTCTGATATCTTTTTGAAAACTGTTTATAGTTATTAAATATCTAGTTGTTTATAGCTATTAAATATCAGTCTAATAGCTGTTCGATATTGATAGCTGTTCGATATTAATCCGATAGCTCTTTAATTGTGAAGCGCTGCAGATGACAAAAATACTGAGGTGGAATCTTTCGAGCGCGACGTCTTCTCATACTTTTTGGCTGAGGCATACTCTTTTATTCAAGGCATTATACTTTTTGCTACTGATATATTGATTATGACGATCTTATTATAACTGATGATCTAATTGTAACTGATAAAAATGCTGAAGTTTATTCATGAGATCGTTCGATCGTGATATACTTTTCGGTTGAGGTGTAAATTTTGATCAAGACGTTGTTTTTTTCTCGGAATGGTATCACGTTCCAAACATCTTTACTATATAAGATCTTGCACAGTCTCCGCGATTAATCAGTCTGTTTGTTAATTGAATTATCGGTCAGTCTATTAATCGATCTGTGCGAAATTTTTATAATAAAGATGGCCAAAGATGAGTGATATATATAAACATGCAAGCATGTTTGTTGGCGGAGAAAGCGGTTAATTTTAGTGAGGATGCGCTTCTTCAGGCGGTGGATAGAGCTGTCGAACAACCTGATGGATTGAATATCAGCTTGTATATCAGCAATGGTAATGAGATAAAAGAAACGTAAAGTTATTATATTAATAGGGTTTATGTATATAATTTTCGCGTCTTAATTATTATCATGATTATCGAATTGTTTCATATATTCATTCAGTAATTTGCTTTTATTCTTTATTTTGAGAGAAGGAAAAAATTAATATATGTGTATATATATATATATTAATTTTTTCCTTCTCTCAAAATATATACATAATATATATACATATATGTATATATACATATATATATACATATGTATATATATCAGATGTATAAGCTTAAATCCGCTGTTTTTAAATCAGAAAAACACATTTTTTTTTTCCTAGGAAGCGAAAACAAATTTATTCAAAGTACTTGCCCTCGCTATACATTTTTCCCATCTTTCGGGCAATTTGTGTAGACCACGCCAAAAAAATTCCTCATCTTTCGAGGCAAACTACTCATCAAACCATTTTCGGACGTCTTCGTAAGAATCGAAGTGCCGCTCAGCGAGCGCGTGGCCCATCGACGAAAACAGGTGATAGTCAGAAGATGCCAGGTCTGGTGAGTAAGTGGAATGGGATAGCACTTCTCAGTTGAGTGTCTCTAAGTAGTTTTAGACCAAGTAGTTATTGACGTATGCAATGGTGCGTTGTCGTGGAGAAAAATCAGCTTGTCATGTCTTTTCCGATAATGCGGCCTTTTTTCACACAGAGCATGGTGCAATTTGATCCGTTGTTGATAGTAGTGGTAAGCATTAACAGTTTCACCAGGTTTTAACAGCTCATAGTAGATGACACTCTCCTGATCCCACCAAACGCACAGCATCGTCTTCCGTCTGAAGCGATTTAGTCTTGAGGAAGATGTTGATGTTTGGGCGGAATCAATCCAAGATCTTCTTGCGTTTAGGATTCTGAAAATAGATCCGCT
Organism: Atta colombica; assembly: GCF_001594045.1. Classification (NCBI taxonomy): domain Eukaryota; kingdom Metazoa; phylum Arthropoda; class Insecta; order Hymenoptera; family Formicidae; genus Atta; species Atta colombica. The sequence continues at coordinate 685,240 of NW_017259577.1, read as the reverse complement.
TTTCATCGCCTGTCACAATCTGATGCAGGAACGACTTTCTTTTTTGTCTGGCAAGCAGAATTTGGCATGTGTTTTGGCTCCATCTGCCTATCGTTCAGTTCATACGGCACCCATTTTCTGATCTTTTGAACCTTCCCCATAGCGTGTAGCCGCATGGAAATGGCTGCTTGAGAAACACCCGATTGCTCGGCAAGCATTTTTTGCGGTATCGTCCTTGTCCAAAAGAGCCTGCAATTGACAGTCCTCAATCTTCCTGAGCCGATTATCACGCTTCTTGTCACTCAGGTCAAAATTGTCGTCATTGAACCGGCAAAACCAATCTCTGCACGTTGTTTCCGATAAATCATTGTCGCCATAGGTCTCGACAAGCATTGGATTCGGCAGCCGATTTCTTCAAATTGAAACAGAAAAGCAAAGCTTCCCGCATATGCTTTTTTTTTAGCAAAAAATTAGACATTACGAAAGAAAAAATGTATATTGTTGTATGAAATTGCTAATGATGGTAT
>NW_017259577.1:674693-684634 GCF_001594045.1 Atta colombica | reverse complement strand
ATATATATTGTGACGTCACAAGGATCGTAAGACTCGACCGAAGCGCTGGCGTCCTGGGTCCTTGCACTTTTTGTAAGGCGGACGTATCTGCACACCCTTTTGTCTCGTTTGTTTTGCGTTTGTTTCGTTTATTTGTGCGTCCTGCAGATTTTCTGCATTGATTTGTTTTTTTTTTCGTGCGTTACCGTACCATGAGTTTTGCAGGATAATTGGCGATTCCCCCCTTGCGACTTTGTGAATTTTGCGGCGTCTCTGTATCATAGAGGAAGAGAGAAGACGGAACTGAGAGTCGGGAGGGGAGAACGGAGTATCCAGCATCCTGTAAAACGGGTAGCACGTAGGTGATATCGCTCCATTGTTCGATATTTTTGCTTTGGTCCGAAACATGTTCTATCACAACATATTACAGACGCATGGCGGTGGGATCCCAAGGTTAGCAGCCGGGGATGCCCAAGTGTCAGCGAGAAATGGATCTTGCGGAGATCTCCTCTGAGAGGTCGATATCGGAAGCGGAAGCATCGACTACTGGGACTACTGACACCGAGATTCGAGTCTCCCGCAAAATAAAAATCCGGGAGAGTCTCCTAAGCAACCGAAGGAAACTCTGTGACCCAGTCGAATTCTGCGCACTAGGACACAGGATACGTGGATAACACGATTCGCGGATCCAATGCAGGGTCGCGCGCCAATTAGACGCTATAGAGAAGATCCCCTTGTGGCGATCACTGCGTGCTCTCGGAAGGATCAGCGCCCGGCACTTATGTTGTGCCGAGTGAGGAGCACTGATGAGAGACGCAGGACGCCGAATCCCGTACGGCGAGCCGAGAGGAGGATTGCCGGAATGAGATGAGCGCCAAAAAATTGTAAGGTCGCCAATTTCCGGGAGGCGTGTGTAGTCATTGTTGTCGGATTTTTGTACGAAAGATGTACGCGGAGCGGCTGTGCGTCTGGTTTTTCGCGGTAGCTATGTCTAAGCGCGCCGCCTCTCGCGACAACTCGCCGTAGGATTTTTGGGAGAATCATTTTCCACATCAGTCTGAGCCACAGTCTAGTCATTTTCGTCAAATCTTATCGTACTGATTTGTCTTGTTTGTATCAGAACTCTGTATAATGATGTCTGCGGGATTTTTATCTCTTTCCGACCTTCTGTTAAGCGGTTCGAAGCCCCGCGAATAAGCACGAGGTCGCGCCGTGTTTGTGACACTGTAACCGTTTCCTATCTTGGCTATCAAAATGTCGAGCTATTGTTGCGTTCGTGCGATTCGCAATAAATATTCTTGCGCGGCGTGAGTTCTTGCCATCAAGAGTTAGCGTAGAGCGGATCGGGGCACGTGCTAACATAACGCATTTCGGTCACATTCTGTCGTCATGACATTATTGGCGAGTTACGAGCGAGAGTAGCAAAATATAGTTGTTACTTGTTATTGTTATCAATTGTATAGTTTATTGCCAGCAACAGGATTTATACAAGTTGCCGTGCGAAAGCTTTCTATATGTTGAAGGAAAACTGATGATGAACAGAGAGGTCCAAGGTGCTGTTGCAAATATGAGGTCCGCGGTATTGACAAATAATTGTCGTGTTCATGTTTGATGAAACTCAACGGAGATTGATCGCAACAGAACGTCGGAATTACTAGTACCATTAAGAACTACGAGTCATTGACATATGACAAATGATTGCGCTGAACTTTGGATGGAACACTAGATCCGACACAGAGGAAGGACACTTTAATTTTTGCGTACCGTTCAAAATGCTTAAGTTTTTGTGAGAATTATAAACGCGTGATCATTAACACTTGTTACGAGTTGATATTGATAAGATTGCATAACAACAACAATTGTCTTATTGGAGATCCGGCGACAAATCCAACGTTTGAATTATTCAAAGTGCAGTGACGAATGCCGCACGTGTTATTAAGCGAAATAAATAAGCAACAATGTTAGCTTGGAAAAGCGGTCGTTATCTGAGCATGAATTTTCGCTCGTGAGATTGGTACGAATATCCTCTGTTACAAAATACAACCAAACATTCATGGGTCGTCAAAATGGTTATTCATCTCGAGAAGTCACGATACGTTATCTTTGTTCTGCAGACCAGTCGAAAGAACAACATGCAAGATGCAAGCGTGTTCGCTTGTAATTTGGATAACATGAAACCATTTAAATTCTTTTTAGATTTTTATCCGTACGATGATTTGAATTTGGATTTTAATAAAAAGAGATATGCCAATCCTGTTTGATATGTACGCGCGTATTTTTCGTAAAACATATTACGGAATCGACTGCTTCGAAACGCTATTCAACATGTCTCGTTTATCGAGAAAGGATCTTTTGCTGCTCGCAGTCCTTTGACTGCCCGCGACAAAACGAATATATCAAGAGTGTCACTATGGATGTACGTATAGAATTTGACTGCAAGGAGACTGTGTCTCCAAATACTACAGCATATTATCTTGTCATAGAGGCGCGTGATTCAGAATAATCCGTTAACCAACGTTGTGCGCAAAATCACCTAAGTGCATTCTTCGACATGCTATAAAATATACGATTCATCAAAACCGATCGCGAAAAATCAGTCTCGAAAAATCATTCGCCAACTTTTGTGGAACCAACGTTTGTGGATCTGCAAGGATTTATCGTTGGAAAAAAATTTATCGTGAAGAAAGTGGCGGTGTTGAGAAAAGGAACCATTCTCTCTCTCTACATTTTCACATATCCATGCTATGAAATTTCTTGACAAAATCCGAAAAATATTGTGCTTCCTGGCTGAATGCTTATTATCATGGATTGCGATGCGAAGACGAGATGATCCCGTACAGCACGGTTACGATAGCTGTAATTGGTGCGAAAGAAGACGATAATAAGGCTCTTGTTAAAGGATGTGAAAAACGCAAATGATAGATACTCGAGCGACGATTTGATCGTTCATCTGGATGCTGATTACGAAGATATAGATTCTTTGAATACTCTAGATACTACTAATACTATGCGATATGTAAAATATGTTAAGCATTGTGCGTTACAATATATATTTAAGATATACAATTGGTGATCGTAAAAAGGAATATATCAAGTTTAAAATAAAATATGAGATTATTTAAAATACGTTTTAAATTTCTTTCCTCTTTCCTTTCTTTGTAGTTAGAATTAGTTAATAATAGCTTGAATAGTAGTAATACGATTTAATAAGTATTGAATTAGTCGATAAGAAAATGCACTTGGCAATTGCATTACATTAATAAAAATATTATCATAATTAGCTATTATGTTATATTACATTCATAAAAAATATTATCATAATTAATTACTAAATCATATCATTAAATATCATATCTATTTAATTAAATATGCGTACGAGAAGAAAACGTGAGAGAGAGAGAGAGCGCAATGGGAAGAAGAGAGAGAGAATAATATAAATAGGACCGCAATGGGTGGGAGAGAAAGAACAAAATTTTTCTATCTCTCGGTGATGCATCCCCCTTTCTCGGATCCTGTGACATCCCCCGCACGCGACACACGCACACGCACACACGCATGCACGCACGCACACATGCACGCACGCACGAACGCACGCATGCACACACGCACATTTCCTATACGTACTAACTCATAGTTCTTTAGAACCCACCTATCTATTCTACTTTCCTGCAAAAATTATGTTCTCCTTCATAATTTGTAGTTAGAGCTGTACGCAATCTTTATACGTTCAGTATTGCTTTAGTCGTTGTAGGAAAAGTCCAATAACAGCAGCAACAGCAGCAGCAATGTACTCCGCTGTAGGAAGCAACATACGAAAAAAAATTATTATGTTCCACTTCAGAATAATGATGAAATCCATCATTTACGAAAAGATATGTTTAAATAAGTTTAAGAATTCCCCATTATACTTTTTTAAATTAACTATTTAATTAATTATTTAATATTTCTTTTATATTTTTTATAGCGCACCCATGTATCATGCGGTTCGTATACTGTAGAAAATACACATTGACACATACGGGATACAAATTTCTAAAAATTGGTATCAACGTTAGTCTACCAAGTTACATGGAGATTGCGATCTTCATGTAAGGAGATAATCGTGAAACAAATTAATACTATCTATCGAAATATCTATCGAAACATGGAAACTCTATAAACAACGTTGGAACATTCAAAACTGTCTTCGGAATCATCACAAGGATAATTCTAGCATTGGATCGTTGACTGTACGATTCAATATGATTGAAAATGCTAAAATATAATTGTATGCTTGGAATCATCCGATGTACGTTTAATGACTGAATCATCAATATTGTCTATGTTCAACTTAGATCAATGAAGCATTCGATCAATTTATCGAGAAAATCGATACAAAGTTTACACGATTCTCGAATATCGCATCCACTGTAATAGATGCTAAAGATGTACCAAATGTAATATGCGCTAGCTTTTGTAACAAAGTTTTCGTTTTACAACTATTTGTTTTTGTATTGTTTTTTATTCATGGCAATATTCTCTTTTTTGTGATGTTTTTTGTTGTCTTGTACATGACTGCAGTCCACAAAATCTGTGATGTCTTACTGCCACTCTGCATGACGTCATACCTCCACCTCCAAAAAATCCCCCGCGTCCCGCATTCCTCTTGGAGTTCTCGAGTTAGAATTCCCACAGTATTACTACTTGCCAAGCTTTAATTAATTTTGTTAATTAATTTTGTATTGTGGCATTGTTATGCTAAAATATCCATTGATCGCATGACTTCAAAAAATCTTAATTTTCGCGGATTTTAATATTTTCAGACTTTTTTGCGTCTTGCCAGTTTTCCATGATTTTTAAATCTACAATTCCATTCCAGCTTATTCTCTCCAAATTATAACCGATCCTCCTTTTTGTTATCGGCGTGATAAAATTTTTTCTTCTTTTCTTAAAACGTAATAATATGTGTAGCCATCAAAATTAAACTTTTTTTCATGTAAAAAAATAAAATTTTTCTATTCGATGATCTAACTCATATGCTTTTTCACAAACTCGAGTCTCTTGTATGTCTTGGTATTTTTAAAATAGTTTTCTTTTCAAACGTTTTTTTTCAATATCTTTTTTGAAATCTTTGAACAGATACGTACAGAAGCTGAAATATTAGCTTCTTAAGCAATTTACTTTGAATTTTTACAAAAATTCGAAGCAATTCGTTAGATTAATCGTTTATCTCTTTATGATAAAGCTTCTTTAATTCTGCTCCTGTATGATTTTCCCTAATTTTTACTATTTTTGAAGTATGAGTGAATCATAAATTCGCTTCTGTCCTCCTAACAATTTCTTTATTGAAATAGATATCTCCCAACATTTTCACTTTTTCTATTTCTTCAGAGCTCAATTATTTTGCCTTATTCATAGTTTGTTTGTGGATAATTTTAGAACATGCTTTCTCTAACTAGAAATTCGACAGACTAAACAACAAAGATTGACAGATATGACGGCGATCATATTTAATATGGCGGTCATAAATAATTAAAATCGCGCGCGCGAGATGCGTTTATTCAAATTGATGCAAGAGAATTTATATTATTAAAAAAAAAATAAAATAAAATATTTACAGTAAATGATCTGTCGGAACAAATGCTTGAATCTTCATTAAATAACATTCATTATTCATAGAAACATAGGATTTATCAATTCGAAGTATAATAAAACAACGTTATAAGATATAATAAACAACGTTATAAGAAAAATATCACTGTTCAATCAAATTTAATTAAATGGACTTATACTACTCAAATTAAAGATTTACATATTCCACCCTGCAAAAATAGGCAAATTTCAAGATAGAATATAACTTCGTCAAAAATCATTTCGTATCGAGATGATTTAAAAAAACATTTTACAGCTCTCTTATCAGATCAGTACTTTAGAAAAGTCTTATTGATACTTTATGAAGTTACATGAAACATAAATGAAGATACATTAAATCTCAAAATTTTGTTTACAAAATTTATGAAGTTTTATAGCGTAAATTAAAAATTGTATACAAATGCAGTTTACAGCATTCGAAAGAGTCAATCTTTATCTTTAATTTTATTAAGATTTATTAAGATTTATTAAGATTTATTAAGATTTATTAAGATTTATTAAGTTTTATTTTCTTTTATCGAATTATTCAATATTGAAGCAAAAATCTTTTTATTTAAGAGAGTATGCCAGAGTAAAGACTTTAAAAAAGGCCTTTCTTTGTCATTTATTTTTTTAATAACTATAAGTCTTGGAAAGAATATGAGTACATCAAATTGGTATACTTTGTAGACATTTTAAGAATTTTTGTATGTCAAAGTATAAATATATGGCGATGTTGCACAACACAGACTTCCATATTCAAAAAGCCATCGCCGTAGAGAACTCAAGTTGTAATTATTTGAAATGAAAATTCCTTGAAAATTTCGAATCTATATAAGTGTAGTTTCAATTAAGCTTAGCAATTTTTTAAAATAATTTTTTTTACAAAATGATTTAAAATTGGTTTTACAAAGTTTAAAATTTTCTTAAATTTTACTATATTTTGAACATTTTAAACATCTCGCCCTTCAAAAACTAACAATTAAAAAAAAATCGCTATGCTTAACTGAAATTATTCATTTCGTGAAGCTATTGTTTAAAGCTAAGACCGGCCGATACTTGTTCGAGTTATATACACCGCTAGTTGAAAAAAAATTATTTTGAAAAAAACGCTTTTAAAGTTTAAAGATGCGATATAAAGATAACATATCTTAGCACATTATGTGCCCATTCGCTAAAACTCACATAACTTAAGAAATATTTCGAATTTTAATCCTTTAGGAGCATATTTTTAAGACATCAATTTTTCGAAAAATGTAAAAAAAATTTTCGATTTTTTTGAAAATTTTAATCTGGCTTACCCTTTTAACGCGACGGAGATCGCAAGGCGTGAATTCATAAAAGCTGAAGCTCTCCTCTGTCTATAAGTTAAAGCTTTATTGTCTGTTATCCTTAATTTTGTATACGTGTTTGAGTGTGCATTATGTGCATGTTGTTGATTGCACATCTTTTATTTATACCGTGCACAACTTAAACTTTATACTCTATAAAAATATCGATTTCTTTAATTAGTTAATACACAAGAAAGAATGATTAAAGTATCTAAAAATTTAATTAGATACAGATACTGAAAATAAATTATTAAAATAATTAAGACTATCAAAATAATTAAGACAGCAAAATATTTTAAGCCATTTCTTAATTTTTTTAAAAGAAAGAAAAAATCTTTGAGAACTATTATTTAAAAAATGCTACGAAAAATTACCCTAACAAAGACATAAACAATCAATCTCTATAAACAATTTTAATTAAATAGTTCTAATTTAAAAAATAGTGTTAAAGTTTGAAAAACATTATAAGTCCAAGTGAAAATCTTGCAAATCAAAACATTGTAAGTCTAAATAAATATGTCATTTGCATAAATAGACTTACAACATTTTGAGTTGTATTATCCATTTTTCTCCGCTTAAAACAACACGCCAAATTATATGATAGAATGATTATATTATAGAATTATATTATATGATATTATATTATATGATAGAATTACTCCTTCACATAATAAAACGGGATATAATTACTTATTCATACAATAAAATGTATTTTTATAATTTTAATACTTACCAAGCAAATCTCAATTATGCAGGATATTCAAACTGGTTTCTAAAATGTCAAAACTATTTGCAGGCTTTACTTGTTAGAAGTTTTCTACATAATTTTAATTTTCAACAAAATTATTTTTAGATGTCAATCTAAATTTTTATATTTGGTTGAGAAACAAAAGTTTGTAACGCTATGAATTTCAAAATTGAAATAACTACAACTTCATTAAAAATGAATAAAAGTTAAATTTAAAAAAAGTTTTAAATCTCTACTAAAGCTAAAAATCTCTACTTTCGAAAGATCACTGTATATTTTTAAGTTCTGTAAGTTCATAATTTTTATATATAGAAAATTACGAGCTAGACAAAATCGAAAACTTTTTTTTCATTTTATGAGCCTGTCATACCTAAAAAAAACTTGCGAAAATTTTCGATTTTCGAACGTAAAAGCTAAAATTTTTCGTACAATTATTTTTTAAAATTATTCGTAAGATTATTAAGTTGTAGCGAATTAAATGAAAGAGGCATTTTGATTTTGATTATTATTCATAATTTCGTTAAAAATCATCGTATCGTAATTAAAAAACAAATTCTTAAAGTTGAAACATTGCTGTATCAAATGGAATAATTACCATAAAAAAAAAAATTTTTTTAATTTTTTTTGTTTTAATATGGGACGTGATACAGATAAAATATAGCGCTACAACTTTTTATTCCAATCCAATACTTCATTAAAATCGCGTTATTTCCGTGTAAGAAATATACTATAATACTTTTTATTGTAAACAATTGGTATTAATTGATATCATTTCAGCAAGATACCTCATGCAGAGAAATGTCATATGTCGCAAGAAAAAGATGTAAGAATTGTTAGATAACAAATATTAATAATTGATGAGAAACTTTTTCTAGAACGGATATAAAGTTTTGAATGCGTATGTTTTAATTTTTCAGTCTTAAAAATCGTGAGAATATCGTAATAATAATTAGTGTAAACACTAAATTTAAACGTTCGTATTGGCAGAGCCGAAGTTTCTATTCCGTTTATACCGAAAAGTTGTTCGCGAATAGAAAAAAGGGACGCGTGCGTCTCTGATGATCTCCTTCCGAACGTTACGAACGTTATAAAATTTTTCAAATAAAGTTAATGCTCCGTGATTGTCGGCTAAATTGGAAACCGTGAACTTGGCGCGCAAATTCTCTTCGTCGAAGGGATGAAAATGAAACTTCCGAAGTGACTTGCATGATAAATCGAGCATATTATTAATATTTTAAATAGAAAGATAAAAGAAACGAATTCAGTGATGTAAGACGTACTTCAATTTTCAATTTAATGAAATACAAATATTTGATAAAAATTCATCTTAGTTTTTTCAAAGTTTCAATTAAAGTTTAATTGTTGAAATATTTGAATATTGATAAGTAACAAATAACGGATTTTGTGTGTGTGAATTGCTGTAATATTTTTTAATTTTTATTTCGAAAAGAAAAAGGGAGATTTTAATTCTATTCCAACATTTTTCTCGTTCCGTACTCTCTCGTAACCCTTACGAACGTGTTTTACGCAGGCTGTTATATATGTTTAAGAGTAATCCTAGATTACTTACCTTTCCTAGTAATCCTAGATACCTTTCTGTTTCGAGAAAACCCATGTCCATTCTATAAAAGCTCGCTGAGTGCTGGGCGTTATATTATGTTGGGTTTGTAGCCCTAGGTACCCCAATACGTGGTAATGTCTGTTTCAGTTTGTACGAGGCTGAGTCACATGATTCTTTATAACTCTGATTTCTCATTTACAGGTTTTCGCGGTACATATTTGTTTGGGAATTCAGTTTCCGGAATCACATTATCGAGTGAGTTAATGTTCTTCTTTCATGCATTTCAAAAAATAAGAAACATTGCAAATCGATTATGCAAAAATACGAAATATCCAATGAATTGTACAGGTACATGAAAAAAATATTCAATTTTGGAAATAATCACTTTTAGAAAATGTTATTTATCGCTTGATATCGTATGGTTATTTTTCTAAAATTTTCCTTTTCACACGGAAAGGATGGTTTTGATTGGTTTAGAAGTATCTAAAATTTTAACTTATGGTTAGATACAGATCAAAAAATCATTTTGTTGAACTATCAAAATAAGTATTATATAAGACATTTAAACTAATTGTTAAAAAAAATTTATTTACATTTCAATTTTAGATGTTTAAATAAAACCATTCTTTTCTTTATATTTAGTAAAGAATATTTTGTAATGTGATTAATAAATACCGAATTTTTGCAAATTCTTGTTATTAAAAAAAGCAGT
>NW_017259577.1:655479-674593 GCF_001594045.1 Atta colombica | reverse complement strand
TATTAAACATTGTTCTTTATATTACAATAATAATATTTAATTATGTTATTAATATTAAATTGGAAATGATTTAATTCGATTTTTCTCACATTAGCGAATAAATATCTTCGTATAATACATACACTTTATTTTTTATATGGTCATTGAATAGTTATGAACAATTTTTTGTTTAAAAAATTTAAACTTTAAATAAAAATTCTAAACAAATTTTGTAATCTTAATTGGATCAAAATGAACAATTTTTGTCTCTTAGACTTTTTTGACAAAGTCAATAGTTTTTAAAATAAAAAAATGTCTAAACTTAAAAAATAATTATGATTTTTTCTCACAAATTAATCACATTAAGTATGCAGAATAAAACTTTTTTCGATATTTTTCGGCTGCAATATTGATAATAATCTTTGTTATGACTTAAATAGTGATAATAAATCGGGGAAAGTCGAAAAATAATAAAATTTTTTGGCTGCGATATTGATTAATAATAATCTTTGTTATGACTCAAATAGACAATAAATCGGAGGAAAAATATATAGTCTATTTATTTTTTTTTAATTATTTATTCTACCTTATCTCTTCACTCAGGGACGCACGACTTCTATTCGAAGTCTCTTCGCGTAGAAGTTGTGCGTCCCAAGCAGAGAGGAGATGGAATGGAAATCGCTTCGCGTGAAAAGTCGTGCGTCCCTACCACAGACTTCTATTATAACACTAGACTGCTGACTCCTCATTTTTCTTTATATAAAAGTGTTGCTTGTGAGTAATGAACGCGCAATGGAAAACTATCATGTATAGAAAAGAGATGCCAATAGGTCACGTGATCAGTCTCTCTGTGATTAATTCTTAAGTATATAAGAAGATGTCATGGTGATCTAACTTTTAATTTTCACAATCACATGCACCACTATTTATTTCAGATTCTTTCATTTCATGCAAAAACGTATTGGCTAAGCCTATTTCATTCATTCTGTGTGTGTGTATATATAATTACTCTTCGAATATATGAAAGTATATAAATATACAACATGGTGTTGTGTGCAGTTTTACAATGCACATGCGCCACAAATAATATATACTATCTAACAACAGGAAAAGTGGGGAGTTAGCAGTCTAGTGTTATAATAGAAGTCTGTGGTTTCTATGCGCTTTTATATGTAACGATTTCAATGAAAATTTTTTTTTTATTTTTCGGCCTCTTTCGACTTCTTACTATTTGAATCATAACAAAAATTATTACTAATATTGCAGCCAAAAAATGTCGAAATTTGAAAATGTTCTATTTTGCATAATTACCATTAATCATTCGATCAGTAGAAATAACAAACAAAAATTTGGCTAATCTATAATGAGAATTTTATTTTCTTTTGATCTGCACTATAGTGAAAACTTCGTTATAGTGAAGCTCTGAAGCGCATACGTTTTGTTCATACGTTTTGTAACGTATGAACGATCTTAACACCGAATTGTGGCTGAGCACAGCGCTTGTTTTTAAATTGAAATATCTATTGATGTATATTATATTAGGATATAAACATTAATAAAACATTAATAATACGAATTTTTAATATTTTTATTGCACGTATGTATTGAGATCATCTTTATTATCATTTCGTTTATGCATTTATTAGAACATCTACAAACCAAACATTTCAATTTCGAAGCCAAACAAGTATATGTTACAGCCGAACAACGAGACTTCTGCCATAGGAAGGTGCGCGAATGCATCTTCAAAGCCTTATAAAAGTTTTCATTGTCAATAACACTATATTGATTAAAATAAAATAAAATTCTCGTATAGTATAAGATATTTTCGTTTTTTGTTTATACTGATTGGATTAATTCGTGAGAAAATGATTATAAAAGGTAGTCATTTTTCAAGTTTAGATATTTTTTATCTTAAAAGCTGATAATCAAAAAAGTCTAAGAGAAAAAAATGTTTATTTTGATTCAATTAAGCTTACAAAATTTTTCAGAATTTTTATCCGTAGTTTAGATTCTTAACAAAAAATTATTCATAAACTATAAAATTATTCAATAACTATATAAAAAAAATGTATATAGATGTTTTTTCGCACAATAATATGAGAAATATCGATCGAAATAATAATATCGATCATTTTTTTTCGGAATTAAATCATTTCTAGCCACTAGAACGTTGATTGATTAATTAGTAAACTGAAAATAGAGATAAACTGTTCGTATATGTTAAAGTAACTTCGGCAAATGTGCCGCGCTGTGATTTACGCCGCAGAAAAAATAGAAGGAGTGAGGATAATTTTCTCACAATTACTTTGTTACATGGTTTTATGTTATATTAATATTGTATTATGATTTCAGTTTCTTACTGTTAATATTAATGAAATTATTGTGAGTTGAATCGATTTGTCTGTGTTGAGTAGCGCCTTCATAAATTATAATCTACATAAAATGATTACTGTAGGTCGTGCAAAAGATTTAGTGATTATTTCGTTTATCACGAAAATGAGTGTAGAGTAAAACATGTTGTATAACAAAATACAAGTACTTTGTTCTTATATTCCTTGTTATTTTGTATATCTCACTCTTTGAAATATACGGCATTTTTAGCGGACAGAATTTATGTTGGAAGTATACAAATTGAATTCAGTGCACTAAATGCATTACATGAAATATATACCTCATGTCATAACACTTGTAATACATGTGAAAGATTGTAATTATTATTTATTACTTTATGTACAGGTTTATCATTTTTTTATTCCTTAATAAAACTTTATAACCGCATTTTATTGTGTTATTTTACGACTTATTTATATGCATTATTTGTAAATTTTTTATGAGCCGTACATATTTCTCTTCCTCCTATGAGTAACTATACATCCCACTCCTATGAGGTATACGGAAAAAATAAAAAAGTTCATTGTTTAATTCGAAATAATACGAAATAATTTCGGATTTCCAATATTTTTTAATAATAGTAGACAATACAAAATTTTTACTGATATAGTCCGTTTACTTTAAACTAAATAATATTTACTTACTAAGTAATAAATAATACTTAATAAATTAAATTTTTGATAGGTGCGGCACACATATATGTATATCGGATATATGTATATCGGATTTACCTTATTTATCTCTGAAACTAAATAAATACATTTTTAGGAATTTTTCAAGGCCTAACTAAAGAGGTACTTAATGAAAAAATATTTTATACTGAAAAATTCTCAAGATAAGCTACAAGAATATATAATAAGGAATAAAAGTTTTCAGTTAAAAAAAATCAATGTGATTTTACTTAACTTTGGCGCCACTAAGGTCAAACTGATAATATCACTAAATAGATTTTTTTATTTGTTTGAAATATTTTTCTAAAAAATGTTTTCTGGGATATTCAGCCATTTCGAAGCTTTTGTCTTTCTATATGTAATCTTATGTGTTTTGGGTTTCCTGAATACGATAGTAGCTTTTATCCATCTGAACTCATGGGGAAAGGATCCAATATTAGAGAAGTTATTTTTAATACATTGTTATGTGACAATTTTGTTTCAGTTATTTATATTATAATTTTACTTTTTTCACTGAAAATCAAAGAAATACTTGAAAATAAAATATTTCAGAAAATTCTAGATCTAACAAGCGTCTATCACTGTCAGCCACTTCCATGCGGTCGATAAAAACTTGTCTAACACAAATTTTGATCGCTTTCCAATTTTAGATAAAAGCACATTTAGAAATTCCGAAAGCGTAAGATTACATATATAATTTTTAATACACTTTTATGCCAAAATCTGTCCATTTCCATCCAATGAGTAGTTTTTATGCTTATTTGAGAAAATAATCTTGCAGAAAATAAATATTTTATGTTGAAACAGCAAATGTCTTGTGCAGCAAATGTGTCCAATATCGAATACACTAATAATAAAGAACCACTATTTTTACAATATAAAATATATAAAATTGTTTGAAATAATATAAAATATATGAAAATATACAAAAAAATGTAAATGCGCACAAAATATGTAAATATGCGCAATATGTACAAATAAATATGAATTTTTAGAACGTTTTTTCAATAAGACTTTTTATTTTAATCTTATTTTTAAATATGCTTTCTAAAAAAAATATGTAATTGTGTAAGAAAGATTTCAAATGATTAAACCCAAGTAACACATAGCGCTTATAAAGCGTTTAAAAAAGCGCCAAAAATGCGCATAAGGCAAGGTTGCCGAAATGGCACTATTTTTTACTTGAAAACAGAAATTATTCTGAAAAATATTCTTAAGTTTTTTGATAGCACAATAAACTTTTGCTGAAGCAAAACCGTTCTAAAAATTTAAAAACTAGAAACAATAAAAATAATTCTGTTGGACCATCAGAATTGTGTAGTATGCTCAAATATAACGAGTAATGTTTCACAAAATATTAGCATTCTCTAGTAAGATTAAGCTTCCTGTGTGTATGTACTATACTTATTTTCATGGTCTAACAAAATTATATTCAAATTGGAATATATCTATAAATTTTTAAATACTTTAGTAAAATCATTTTTTCTGTATACATTTAAAAATGTTATTTATGAGAACTCGAAACAAATTATGAGATCCTTTTGAGATCTCAGATTCAATTCAAGTTATTCAAGGATTGATTCTTTTGTTGTTAATATTGGCTTTATATTAGAGATAAATTGTCGGTATTGAGTCGCTGGGTTGGTCGAGAACTTTGAAAAGTAGAAGAATGAAATATAGATTATCTTTGCTGATTGGGTGTACAAGGTGAATATATACAGAATTAATCAATTCTAGTTAAAATGCTTCGTTCACTTCTTGTCAAGTACGGATATATTAAAGCGAGAAATTATATATTTTCGAGGGCAACTCTTCGCTTCCAGTTCATTACAGCAATGTTTAAACTATCGATTTCTGTTTGTTTATTAAATATTTTTATTTACAAAACATTAGCGGAAATGGTGTAGAATCAGAAACTTTAACTTGCACGTCTAAACAGTTTCTAAAAAAGTAAATATTACAAAAAAATTAATGAATTTTGTTAATTCAAGTAAATAATTCGCGTTAGTAAATAACACATTTGCTTTGACACAATTTTTAATTTTTAATTTCACGAATGTATTTACTAGTCATTAATTTTGTCATTGCTGCAAACTGAATGAACGCGCGAGTCTCCGGAATATTGAATAAGTAAAAAAGGAAAACATCACTTCCAGGTGGAAATGGTATAAAACGTGTAAACGTGTTTGCGATGCTTATGTATTTTTCATTCGCCAAATATGTATATAACAATCGGAACTCGTTCTCGGATACGCGTCGGTTTTCCTCACGCCGAAATAACTAAATAACGTCAGTTCGTTATGTCGCACGTCACGTGAAAGAAACGAGGGCGTAAACAGAAACACAGCAACGATAACGCTTAGCGTTTTAAAAGTTAAATCATGGGCTATGCAAGCTCTACTCCGCTTCGCTCTCGTTCTTGCACCGCGCCGCGCCGCACCGCGGTGACATCTCGACACGGCGCGACGCAGCCAAACGACCACATAGAATTCAATATCTGGTTGGGCCAAACACGCAGCTCGAATTGAACAAACGCCGCGCCGCCATCGTTTTTCGATGCATTGCAAATGTGGCCATGAATCTGTTAAACTATTAGTAGACGCGGACAGCCGCGGCGGGTATAAACGCGGCTGTCCGCGTCTACCGGTGTGTTCATCGAAGCGTCCCCCCCGGGTGAATGCGTGTAGACCGCAAAAAAAAGGGGCAACGTTATTCCAGTCGTTTCTCCTCCTATCGACCTAATGGTTTGTCGTCGCCGCTCAGTTATACGCCATCCAATAAATAAACAGACTCAAGCGAGCACCGATTAAAACCATATACCGTAGGGCGCTTCGTGTTAGTCCCGTAGAATTGACATAAATTGTTAGTAATGCTGGAAATTGCTCAGCGAGCAAAGTGTCGGATTTCTGACGAGAGCAAACGAGAGGGCAAAAGAGAGAAGAAAAAATAGCTCTCTTCGCGCCATGATGTCATTTATGTGTCTGTCGAGGAAGTCTCTTAATTTTTGAATACTGGAAATTTTCCATTGTACATACTGCAGACATGACAAAATATATTCTCGCGTCAAAGATAAAAACGTTTACCTCCCTTTTCTCTTGTAAGTTCTACATAGCTTTCTTTTATCTTTTAAATTTGCCTGAAAAATTATTCTATTTCATTTTTTAAACTTTCTTTCTTCCCGTACTCTCTTAATGTCGGCTGTCTTTTTAACTTTATCGCCACTTATCCGCTTATAGAGGAACGGAGGGGAGGGGGGGACAATTAAATCATGAAGCATGGAAAGGCCATTTTCATAAAATTCTGGCGTATCTCTACGAATGTTTCTCGCATATTCGCGAAATACGGTCTCCACTTCGGGATGCGCAAACTTAAGGGCAGCACAGACCAAGTATCGCATTTTTAGGGTGCGCCGAGGCCTAGTCGAGCCATGTTAATTGCTTTTGCAATCACGGAACGCCACGTTTCAACGGCTGGGCTATGTAATTATTTGAAGTCTGACCGATCTTGCCCAGGATACACGAGTCTGCTTTGATTGATGCACAGTCGAGTTTCGCGTGCGAATTAAGCGGTGAATTTATATCCGAATTTATATATATTTGGTGGTAATCACTTTCCGTTAGAAAAATCATTTGCGCAATTTTATTAATTGCCGGCGCTATTTGAGTAAATTGCAATTATGTTTTTGTTTACGTTTAGGCATACTGAAATAAAAAAATGTAACATACGTGCGTGTATGTGTGTGTGTGTGTGTGTGTGTGTGTGTGTGTGTGTGTGTGTGTGTATGTGTGTGTGTGTGTGTGTGTGTGTGTGTGTGTGTGTGTGTGTGTGTGTGTGTGTGTAGGTGGGTGGGTGGATGGGTGGGTGTATGTGTACGGTTTCTGACACCTCTTTTAATACAACAAAGCGCATCGGTAATTCGAGATGGATATCAGCAGGTTGCTTTTCCAATGTCGATTTCTTATGTGATCTCGCACATCCGCGAAGAAAAAAGCGCGAGAAAATTTTTCTTCTCTCCGGTGGCGACAGATTGGCAGCTAATCCCGGATGAAAGTACGCCACTGAATAAAACTACGCGCCCGTGTACAGAGAAGAGGAAGTAGAAGGAATCGTGGAGACCCTTGGAAAATGATTGGAGAGAATGGCGGAAAGAAAGGGCCGACGCTGTGGGTTAGAATGTAAAAAAGTTAACTGGCGATGAGATTGCATTTTAATGCCAGCCGCGTGCATATCGGAAACAGATTTCCGTTTTTATCCGTCTCTTTGCTTATCATAGACCGCAATTCCTCCATTTCGTATCCCCGCCGTCGCCGAAATACCATATCAATGGCTTTTCCACGGACAGGTATAGCTATAAGCTCTCGCGCCTTCAGCAGAATGCTCGATTCCGATATTCAATTCCCGCGTTTTGTAGATTTTGTGGTAGAAAAGGAAATAGAGAAAAATGAGAGAAAGAGAGAGAGAGAGAGGAGTAAGTTCTCTTACATAACGATGCGTGCTGCTGCATCGCATGCATCCTGTCGACGAAATGCAAGGAAAAACAAGCGACGAATATAAAACTCTTCAGAAGCCTAAGGAAAACAAGTTTAGAAGTCCTAAATATACGTGGTCGAACTATAGCATACTTTTTTTTTCGGGGAAAGAGAGGAAAGTTGAATCTGGGATTTTATTTTCACATAACAATAATTTTTGTGTTAATGAATTCTTTTTAAGAGAATATTTTAGAATTTAGAATATCTCCTTCTCGTTCGTGATTTTGAGTGGAAAAAGTATTAATTAATTATAACTTTTATTTTCCTAAAGAAAGTATAGACAAAATTTAGTTATTAAAAACGGTATATCTTCTAAAAATGGAGTACTCATTAATATCTCAGCGTATTTCATTTTTCTGTCGATTGGTAAAAATTTTCTTTATATGTATCGAACATTTTATGAGAATGCTTTTATTACAACTTAAAAAAAAATATATAGTTGCAAGATTCTAAAATAATTTAAGAATTGTTCAAATTATTTGCGGATAGACCAACTACTAAACCTGACAAGAAGGGGCGAAGAAGAGACACAAAAAGACAAAGAGAAAGAAATAAACTTTCTGGCCATTTCTACGCGCGCGTTATCTTCCTTTTTTCTTCTCCCGAGAAGAAGCATGTCGCAACAATCGCTACGATATAACACCTCGCACGAAGCGTAGCGATTGTTGCGACAAGCTCTCGTTTAGTTTACACTTTCTTAGTTTTCTCTCACTATGCTTCTCATTGTAAAGTGGTCAGTTGTAACCCCAGAGACAAAACTGAAAAAAGGAACGAGGTGAAATTCAAGATAAAAAATTCATCATATGCCATATTCCGTGTGCCCGGCGAATAGATTTTGCACTCCCGCTCGCTCGCAAATGTTTGCAATGCCAGAATAGTGTCGCTCTGCTCACAGTTTGTATTATCTCGCACGATATAAAGTATGCTGAGTAAATCTCATAATACGTTACAACTCCGTTCGCGGTTTGACAAGCTTTGCGCTCTCAGTATTATTATTATTATCTAATTCGATCGCTGTCAACTACTCGCTATTCATTTGTTACCTGCAAATGTTTGTTTTTTTTTTTGACACACATTGTCTTTGTATCGTGTAATTGTCTTTCTTATACAACTTGTTGAACAATCACTTAATTCGAGAATTTTCGTTAGCTATTCCATTTATCAAAATTAATTTTAGACTTTATAAAAGCAATTTTTTCAATTTCATCCAAATATTATGATGTGTAGTGGATATGATTGTCAAACCTTTATAATGCGTTAGCATAAGAATGTTAATTCTTATTAATAAAATTTCTTGTAACCACGTGTTTCTTTGTTTCTTCAAACGTCATTGCGTCTTTATACTATGTAATTGCTTCTTAGATTTCGTGTACAACAAAATAATACTCAACAACTACTTAAAATTAACTTAAAAGTTTTTGCTGGTTATTTCATTTATGAAAATTTTATGGATTTTATTTATGAAGTCAATTTTTTATTTCATCCAAATGTCATAGTATGTAGCAGCACGATTATGAAACCCATATAAAGCTAACACCTTTATTATAAAAGAAATGGTATACAAAATTAAGTATTTCTTACTAAAATTTTATGTTTCCCTGATTCTTGATTTTTGTACTTGAATGAGTACAGAAAATTGCAATTAAAAATGGGAATGCTAACTTGTCATACAATCCATTCTTATTTATTTAATAACAATTTTTTCCTATTCTCCTCTAGCATAAAATTTGAAAATAAAGCATAAAATTAACATATAAAAAGCACTTAGTTCTGATATAAGATGGATTTTACATGATCTAGGGAAAAAATATTTCTTATATAATTATATAAAATTATATAAAAGTATATATAATTTTATAAATACAATACTAAGTAAAAATATTCAAACCTATAATGGTCGAAGCTAAATCTTTAATGCTTAAATAATCTAATGTGAGTTATATATGTATTATATACATTATATATGTACATGCATATGTATCATATTCGTAATTATTCAAACTGCGCGCCGAATTGGTTTTCCGGACTTACAAACCCAATTAAACTACTATTAAGAATAATATCACAAATTAAATCAAATTAACAAGCAAATTTTAATAATAATCTTGATGTTTAATCCGGTCATATTAGAAAGATATTAATATGCTAAAAAATTTTAAATAAATTTATTGCGAAAAATATTACTTCTATCGAGACTTGAACCCGGATCTCTTGTATTTCATATGTCCTAAGCCATTAGACCATCGAGACCTTAGTAATATTCTTCGCAATCGGTATATGTAGAAACAATAATGCTTCTTTCAGCCAGCGTGTATAAACAATAATAAATGATTTTATTAAGACTGTAAAGTAATAAATACTTTTCGTTACTTGTTTTATTTCTTTCTTATCTAAAAAGTCTTTTCATATTATAACAGTCAATCTGATCGTAATGACATTGCTCATCGTAATATTGCTTCAAGATTTTTAGGAATTTTATAATTTATAAATCAGACAGACTTTAATTTATAAATCATATGCGCATCAATAAGGTAAATGCTTTTTATATATTTTCACATATTGTATTACTACTGTTACTTTTACTTAGACACTGATTATTTATTCAAAAAGTAATAGATTCATTATCACATCAATTTTATCTATTAGTGATTACTTAAAAGAACTGATTGTAATAGTGACAATAATCACAAATCACAGCTACTGTTTATACATTATGATATTTTTCAAATATAAAGGATTTTTTTGGATCTAGTTAACGCTACTTTTATTTCTGGAGAATTATTGCCATCATTTTTTCATAGAATTGAAGCAGTATTTTTCCTTTCTTTATTAATTTTTAATTTATAATTTAATATTTTGATTACGTTTATAGTTATTAGTTTTATGTGTTTATCATTGAAAATGACCCAATCCGAATTTAAACGCTCGACAACTTTCATATAGCGCTACTTTAAATTTATTAGTGTACATTAAATATATTAAATCTATTATTTTTGGCTCATAACGCTTCTCAATGTATTTCATTTAATTTTGTATTAGGCTATATTATCAATTACTTTTTAATATTTTTTGTTTTCAAAGCAGAAAGGAGGAAAGGATGTTCATGGTAGGGAGAGGGGGAGGTTTTGCCATGGTAGGGAGAGGGGGAGGAGATGGAATCTCTGAAAATAAATTTATTTAGTGTATGAAATTTATTGTCCAATATCAAGTTCTACTCATTTATCGGCAAGGAAAGATGAAAAAAATCATTTGAAGTTTTACGTCCAATCAATCTTAACTATTATTATTAACTTATCAGCGTTAAAGGCTATTATTCAAACATAAGGAATAAAGGAGAGACGTTGAAAGAATACATAAGCCTATGGAAGCAAGAAGAAAAAGACCTTTTTTTTACATATTTGTTATATTTATTATTCACACAATACCTTCAAGTAATCTAATGTACTATTAAAATATTGGGAGTACAAATTAGTTCGGTCCATTTCCCTAAAGATGACTCCAGCTGTTGTGAATGGTTCATAGTGACAGCTGATTTTGGCGATTTCAGAGAGGTTAAACATCTGCTAATAATATTCAGTTTATATCCCTTTGAGTTTCATACAAAAACCTTGATTTTTACTGTGTTTAAAATGTCGAATTTTGTTGTTAACCAAGCATTTGCGGGAGATTTTGATTTTCTGCTTTAATTGGAAGAAAAGTGCGACTGAAACCCAATGCTTGTCGAAGTTTATGGTGACACTTCAACCTGCTCCAACTGATAAATCATATAGGGAATGGTTTCGATGTTTCAAGGATGGAGATTTTAGCGTTGAAAACAAGCCTCGCTCTGGATAGCTAAAAAAATTCGAAGACAAAGAATTAGAGGCATTACTTGAAGAAAATCAAACGCAAGAGGAGTTTGTAGAATCATTGGGAGTAACTTAACAAGCCGTTTTTGTACGATTAAAAGCCATGATTGGAATGATTCAAAAATAAGGAAATTGAGTGCCTTATGAAACTGAAACTGAGAGACGTTGAAAAGCGATTTTTCACTTGCGAACAGCTGATTCAAAGACAGCAGAGAAAAGGTTTTTTGCATTCTGACTGGATTGTGACTGGAGATGAAAAGTGGATATTCTACAACAACCCCAAGAAGAAAAAAATACTACGCTAAGCCCAGTCAATCGTTGCCTCAACATCAACACCACGGCCGAACATTCATGGTTCGAAGATCATGCTCTGTATCTGGTGGGACCTCCAAAAGGGTCTTGTTTATTATGAGCTGCTGAAACCTGGCGATTCCATTACGGGCGATCGGTATTGATCAACAATTGATTCATTTGAGCCGTACATTGCGAGAAAAACGGCCAGAATATGAGCAAAGACATGATAAAGTTATTCTTCTTCATGACAACGCCTCATGTTGCTAAAGTCGTAAAAAAATATTTGGAAACGATCAAATGGGATATTTTATCGTATTCTCACCGTATTCTCTGGACATTGCTCTTTCTGATTATTGGTTGTTCCGAAGGATGCAGCACGATTTGACAAGTCACCGGTTCACTTCTTTCGCAGAAATCGAAAATTGACTCCAACATTGGATCGCCTCCAAAGACGAGTCATTTTTTCGAGATGGAATTCGAAAATTGCCTGAGAGATGGGAAAAAGTAGTAGGCAGCGATGGACAATACTTTAATTGATCTCTTCATTCATTTTGTTTTGAAATAAATGTATTTTTGAACGGACCGAACTAATTTGTACTCCCAATATATTGAATCTGATTTTTGAATATTATTGATATTATAGATTTTGATATGCAAGTGGAGCGGATATTTTTCAAAGTTATAACTTAATTTTTTCTATTTGTTTCGAAACCTTGCTTCGCGTGAAAAGTCCAAAGCCTTTATGTAGCGGACTGTGGAATAGTTCTTAATATTGTAAATAACAGAAATAAGATATTATTTTTTAAACCATTTTTTGTTAATAACTTTGTAACTGATAACGAACAACAGCTAAAACTTCTTGGAGATTACTCAAAGTTGTAATCTTGACAACATATCTCAAGATCAATGTCATTGGAAAAGTTTCCAAATCGGTATATTTATTGACATAATTTTTCTTTCTTTTTACATTTTATAGAATGCAAACGACTGCAGGCCCACGTTATGAGCTTTTGTCTTTGGTCGTGACCCCGCGAGTCATCAGAAGTCACGATAGTAGCAGATGCGCATCCTTTATCCTTATGCATGAAATATGACTATGATATTGATAGTGTCTTGTCGCTCGTTAGGTTTCCCCTTGAATCATGTTGGTCCGTAAGATAAATTTCTTGTTTAAGCCTCCACTTCCGAACTGGAAATCATGATTTTGTTTTCTCACGGCTTCGATAGCAGGATTTCTCACTTTTAATTCTGTATAGAATGTCATCTCCTTATGCTTTTGATTACTCCCTTCTACTTTCCTTCTTCTACAGTTATCTGATATAAATCCAGCGATAGGATGACAAGTTTACAAATAGGATAGTATCTTAGAAATTACAAACCGGTATCATCTGCATGCCCTCTAGAAAATCTTGTGTCTCTAGTCTGAGCTCTCAATCCTCTTTTATACCACGAGTCGAGTTGGTGAGACGACGTTCAATAGAATTATTCACACAGTAACCATTATCCTACAGGAACTCGCAAACAACAATATTTCGCGAAAATCAACAAAAAGAATCGCTCAAAAATCATCAATCACAGTAGCGCAGACACTTCAAAATCGGAATGCAGGACCTAAATGCCACTTCGGTCAGGTCAGACAACCTTGTGACGGTGAAAAAAATTACGTCTTCAAATCTTTTTGCCAATATTATTTGATTAATTAATAACTTTTGTTAAGTTGAAAATCAGTTTTTCCGATTTTCGGAGAAATTTAATTTTTTAAGTTGTATCACTTTTGAAATAAGAGAACAAAACTGTATTTGATACATTCTTTGTTATTGATATGTAACTGATTACAGAATAATGAAGCTAAGAATCTCAAGTAAGATCTCGTAGAGAACTAATATATTATATATTTGAAGTATAGCAGGAGAGGATATGGCTAAGTTGGAAATACTTCTTCGAAACTCTCTTAACTTATAACACCGGCACGAAAGTCGTTATCGTGCAGAACAGAGAGATTTGAAGCAGATAGAGGACTGTTGGATGCCAGATGACTGTGCGACTCTCATGGGATATACAGTTTCCGCCTTTTTGCTTCCTATCGAGACTTGCCTGTTTCATTGTGTGTACCGACAACTTTGACAGTCATGTGTATACCGGAACGAAATTAAATTATATCTTATGCTTGATATATTTTAAAAGCTGCGCGTTGATATATTTCGACAGACTAGCAAAAATGGCACGATATCATTGTATAAATTCACGAATCATGATAATTGCGATTTCATCGCGAGTTAATTGAATCGATACAACGATCTCTATAAACATCGCGCGAAATATATCCCACACATATTTCTTATATCTTTGTTTAACATAGGCAAACAACAAAAATGTAATAATTGACTGTGTCAATTATGTCCTTGCTGGAAAGCATTTTTTATGTATAAATACTTGGTATTACGCAGCTACGCGTCGCTTAATATCAAAACAAAAATCGTATTGTAAAATTTGAAAAATAATAAATTTAAACACACAAGTTATTGTGAGTAACGATAGCCTTATTGATCTGAGTTGGATTTTAGTGCTTAAATAATATGTATGTTGGTATGAATTCATATACATATCCAATTCAGCAATCCACATGCTGAGATAATTTTTTGAAGCGCCATCATTCACTGACCTGGAATAGTAATAAATTAAATTAATAAACAATTTAATAACATTAATGTTGATAAGCGTCAATATTATTAGAAAGCTATAAATAATTTAATAAGTATCTTAAAAAGTTATAAATGATTTATTGAGAGAATTATTACTTAATAAATAAAATTAATAAATTTAAAGCTCAAAATGGATAAAACATATCGGATAACAAAGTTATCTGAGTCAATTTTAAGGTATTTACATGTAGTATCGAGATGTACGTTTAGGGTTATCATACACAAAGGGTACAATCAACGCGATGCTGCAAATGCTTTGAAGCGTTTTTTTAATTGGTCAGTTTGTAAAATTCTTCTAATTGGTCCATCAAATGCTTCAAAGCATTTGTAACGAGACTTTGACCACAGCCAAAATGACATAAGTTGCATAACCACATTCAGCATAAAGCCGCAGGATCAATGAGCATTTGATATAAAAACACCATATCGATTTACATAAAATTCTCATTGGTCCAATAGCTTTAGGCTGTGATTATGCAGCTTGTGTCATTTTGTATGTAATGGTCCTAAGTCTAATGGTCTAAGACTGTGTGATGTTAATGTAAAAATATACAAACAGTGCGTTACGACGAAGTCTTTCATTTGCACGCTACTTCGATTGCTGAAGAACGTGGTCGTAAACAATTTCCCTTACCTTATCTATGTACATTAACTGAAATACCTGTTCGATTAAATCGAGTCATTCACTCGAGAAACGTTGGTTATGAGAGCTTACTTACTAGCTTTGCAGTAGTCTTTTTAACAGTATATATTCGATATTATAGCGACTGTAATGATGTCGCTTATGGTTTAAATTTACATTAATCGTATTTTATTTCTTTCAAAATATCTATTTTAATTATATTATATATTAATAACAAGTTGTAAATTGAAATTAAAACTATTTAAAATTAATGGAAAAATAAAATTTAATTAATCTACAAAAAATAGTTGCAATTACAATAATTTAATCATAATAATTTTATGACCTTTTTCGGTGCCAACTATATATAATATCTTTTTGGTAAGGTTATAAATACATCCGTAGTCATAAGTATATAGTATAAAGTGTATTATAAGTATAATAAAGTATAAAATACAAATTGACGTCATACATCTAATAAAAAATAAATTAAAATCAGTTTTATTGAAAAATAATATTTATTATTATAACAATTTTATTAAATATTTTATTAAAATATAAAAATTCTTTTTTTGACTTTTAATTGGAAATAGTCTTTTCAAGTGCTTGTGATTTAAAAACTTTCAACTTTTGATCCTTTCATTCATCTTGCTTTTAATATTATTTCCATAATGACCATGTGTATACTACATAAGTTAATATCAATATCTTAACTTTCTCACGTTGAATCATGTACAACATCAGCATAGTTTTAATTTGAAATGAAAATATTTCAGTGCCAATCGAACGAGTAATCGGACCGTCACGATGTTGTTTGTTACACACTCTTCATATATTTTGAAGTGTATGTTGTGCTTCATAGTATGTCTCCATTAATAATATGTTTACGATTATGATGGCAGAACAGGGAGTAAACGACGCGGACCGATGAGGCGTTTATGACAGTTGAGAGATGTTGATGCTGTCTCACAATCCTTTTAGTTGCTCCCAATCACCTTTCCCACGATATGTCTCTATTCGATATTGAGGTGGAGGTAGCATGCGCCGTACCGTCAGAAATTACGAGAACTTTAACGGATATGAACCGACGTTTACACCCCATTGCATTGTGCATTATATACGCGAGTTCGCACTCATTTATGGTAAGAATCGGGATTATCAGTTGCAAATTGACAATCCATATGCTGGGTGAATCCATCAAATCGAACAAACCCATTTGCCACAATCATCATAACTAAAGATTTTAATCAGATTTTAATCAGAATCTAGTTACAACAAGACATCCGATATTCATTATCAAAGTTATACGAGCGAAAGAAAGATATGTACTACCTACGCAATAGTATTATTTGTTTGGATAGGAGGATGGTATTTTTAGTGAACGGGATTTGGACAAACAAAACATAACAAAAGAAATAAAAATGTGCAAATTGGATTCAATACATTAAATACAATAAATGTATTATTATATGAAATATGTATCTCTCATGTCATAACATTTGTATATATAAAAGATTGTAATTATTATCTATAAAATCTATATTACTTCTTAGACATATTTATTATTCTTATTCCTTAATAAAACTTTGTAAATACATTTTAAAAGTTATTATGTTATTTTATTGTCTAATTTTATAAGTATTTATAAATTTTTCATGAGTAATACATTCCCTCCTTTTAAGTAGCAAAAATGTAAAATTTTCAAAAAATTATTTTTGTAAGACGAAAAATAAGTATTTTAGATTTTTTAATATTTTTTTCATAGTAGCCAGTAGAAAATTTTTATTGGTGTAATTCATTTATCTTAAACATAATAAATAATTACTTAATAAATATTGAGTTTTTTTAGATATGTATATCGGAATTACTGTAATTCATTATTTCATTTCACTCTGTCTCAAAATATGACATTGTTTCATCAATTATGATCTATAGAATCTTTTCCGTCTTGTAAAAGTTAATATAAATTAATATAATAGAATAAAAATTAAATTTTAATAAATTTCTTTGAAAAAAAAATGCTAATTAATTCATTATGTTTAATGGAAATTTAAATTTCAGAAAATTATATATAACATGAATTGACGAAAATGAGCCAATTATAGGTTGCTATTTTAAATTCAGATTAATTAAAGAATCTCTAGTCACAACGGATTGGCTGCTCTATTATCGAGGCGCAGAGACTTACGGAGATTGATTAATGATTATCCGGAGATATATTTCGGCACGGAGTGACAATTAGATACATGAAATATGCGTGGAGAAAGAGGCCCATATGTAATCAAAAAGGCTGTGAAGGAAAAGTAAACATATGTTCTGAAGCATTAGATTCGATTATGATAATAAGCCACAAATCTCCGCTATTGGCAAGTGATCGACATCTGGCATCTCGCCTGAAATAATATGCTCTATCTCATAGGATATTAATAATTAACCGACAGAAATAACAACGATGCATTATTAAATGCATTATTATATACGCAAAATTATTTAATATCTAGGAACAGTCTGTTAGGTATTCATATTCCAGTTGCACAGCAATAAACTAATGCGTTCGCGCAGCGTATTGCAAGTCGCTATTTGTGCGCAAACATATAAAGATATTATCAAATTAATTAGTCAACTACATTAATTATGGCGTGTAATTGTATATTCAATCAATTAAATAATTCGATTATCATAGACGAGGCAACAGTCCGCGTAATGTTTAAACGCACTAATGGTCATACCGGCATGTATTTCGCACATATAGATTAGCTCGTTAAATAGAGAAATTAACGTGAATATTAATAATTCATCGGGCAGAGATACGCGTAATGTTTCCGCAATGGAACAATTCCCAAGAAACATATCTACTTTACGTGATAAGTTCCAAACGAGTTTTTTATAGAGCCATTCGATAATTTATCGAATAATTAAAGTGAATTAAATAAGTGTTATTTTATAACCTGATATGTGCATAATAGAGATTATAAAATCTACGATTATTTTAACGGAAATTCTGCGATAGATTCAAAAAGAGCCAATTTTTCCTACGACCTCATGAAAGAAATATTCGCCATTCATGAAGCTATTATTCAAAGCAATGACTATTAATTTATTCATACAACGTCGAGAAAAATGGACTTTAACTACGGTAAAAGACAAAAGTGGACAGTCTCCACATTCTGTATAGATAGATCGGTCTGATTAAATCGATCGGATTGTGAAATCATTAGTCGATAAAATTGAATGACTAATCAATGTGAATTTTAAGCCAAAGGCAGGAGAGTGAGCGCGATAGCGAGAGATCATGTCGGAAGTCGGGAGGAAGGGGAAGGTGTGAAGTGTCGAGGCCGGGGCTTGGGTTCGACGGGGTGGAAGAGGTGACTATAAACCACGGAAGACAATAGCTGCTTCGGTAATAGAATAACGCGAGACCACGGCACGTTCGATAGCGATTCAATTAATGCCGTTATCCTGCATGCGCGGCTTTTGATCGCGGGTGTCCTTTCCTCCTCCCAGCCCTCATGATCGCCCCCGTCGTCCCCTTGCGACTATCCATTGATCCGAGCTTGTTGGATATTCGATCGGATAGATTGCTGCTGTTGTTCAATATCGTAGGCACCTAGCGACAATAAAGGTTGTATTCGCTCTGCCTGTCTATCCTCCTCCCTGACCCCCGTCATCTCCCCGTTACCTCATCCGCTTTCATTTCCCATATCTTTCCCTCCCCTCGAGATTCAATCATTATCTCGTTGCGCATCCACGCGTGCAAATCTGGATCGAAGCAATAAGTTTCTAGTTCGCGCATCGTCGGTGACGGCTCGTGAGGAAGTCAATTGACCAAACGTGGATTTAAATTCACGAAGCGACAATCATTCAGTACTCTTTTGAAATGTATAAAGATTTATTTAGGCTACTCGTTGAATGTTTTGAATTATGGCTCCATTACGGCTAATGTGAGACTTTAGATTTTAATTTATGTCACAGCTATAAACACACAAAATAAAAATCACATATATGTAAATATATGCATTATAATGCATATTTATATATATGCAAACAAATAGAAGATAAAACATATATATTTATA
>NW_017259577.1:643160-655379 GCF_001594045.1 Atta colombica | reverse complement strand
TATATATATATATATACTTATAGTATTATTTTTATGCTCATTTATTGAAGAAATTAAATTGACTCTAAAGTCCTAGACATTGTGAAGAAATAGCGACGATAGAAATAACACAATTTCAAGTTATTAGAAACTATATATTCCAGTGTATCCGATTTCTTTATGAGTTGAAATCATGTTATTTCTGTGTTACATGTTATTTCGCTATTACTATTCCCTCGCATTGTGTCTGGGGCTTAACTTCCATTATTCATATGACATTATTAACATAAAAGAAATAATTCCCACGATTTTACATTAAGAAACATTAAAGAACCGTAATTAAAAACAAACAATTTCATAAAATGTGCCAACAAGTGCAATCAAAAAGAAATAAAATCTTAATAGTATTATACTTCGTAGAGAGAATTTTAATTTTGATCCGATTTTTCACAATGTCATTCTTAATCAGCGTTTTGGTATATCCAAAACGTCCAGTTTTAAATTATAACGAGCGCCCTCGATTTCAGGTTATGGTTCATTTGGCCGATTTCCAATTACAGTTGAACTGATTAGTAGCGGTGGAATGAGCGAAAGTGGGAGAAAGGGAGAACTAGCAAAAAGCGTTCGCAATATCCCGAGAACTCACAGCTCGCTTCGCGGAGCCGCGAATTGCCGAGACGATTGCGGAATGTGGCCGCGCGTAAATGCGTAATGTACTTTATTATCGTGAACATCAGTGATGTACGACGTGTGTAAATCTTCATAATTTTCACAATGTCCTCGCAGCAACGACTAATTTCGACCGATTAACTGTGTTTTGGCTTGATTGCGCTCCGATCGATTAAAGTGTTTCGCGATACGGTTATATCTCGGGAATCTATATCAAGCACGTAATGAAATTGAATTGGCTATTAACAAAGCAATATATCACGTAAAAAGCGATAAATATGTGAAAAAATGTTAAATAATAGTTTTTGTACGCGGGAATAACCCGATTCTCCTTTCTCTTTCGCGCGCGCGAAGATTCTATTTGACAGCAACTAATTGATATTCTCTCTTCGCGGAGTTCAATTTTTATTTTCTAGAAATGGGAAATAAAATAAAAATCTCTCATCTAGTGTGCGGAAAATAGAACGAGAACCATGGATATATCGAAACGGATTTTAACAATAGATTTTATTTGTCAAACATTAGTCTAAAATAATCATCAAATTGCGTTTCTAAGGTATGCTACTGTATTCGTGCACGTTTCTTTTCATATATCTTAATAAAATAATATAAATAATTATTTCTTTCTTTAAATTCTTACATTTCGCCAAAAAAATTAACATTATGATCATATTAAATAAAAATGGATCAAGAAATATTGCTCATAAATGAGTGAAGAGAATCAGATTCGGTCAAGGAGTTTCTATATTATAATAATATTATAATAAATATATTGTAATAAAATTTGTGTGTTTTTTTACAATTTTCAATTTACTAAACTATTAAACTGTGCGCTGATTGTTGATCTTGAAATACACTCTTAAGAGACTTAAGATTGCAGAAGATAAAGTATATATGATATTAATTATACTAATTATACTAATTAAATTGACAAACAATTTAATAATTTTGATGTTAATAATCATTTTTAAAGTACTGAAAATAACTTATTGCACTAAATATCACCTCAGTCTAGATTCAAACTTGAATTTCCCGAATTTCGCGCAAGAGTTCACAAATTAAATTGACCAAGGAATATAATATTGTTGATGCTAATAAACACATTAAAGATGCTTAGTAGAATTAATAATATTAAATTGTGCTTGTCAATTTAATTTGTGTTATTATGTACTGCAGTCTCAGTCTCAGATTGTAGACGTTTATTAACTAGGATGCAGTATAACAACATCTTTTCATCTTTATTTAATGTTGACAAACAAGTAATGATTCACTGTGTTGCACCATATCCTTATTGGAAAATGCTATGTGTTTCAAGATCGACAAACAGCAGAAGAATCTATGAAGTTAGCACGACATTCTATTAATCTATTGATATAAAAAAAAATAAAATAATGACAATTCCAATAGAACTCTCTTTTCATAATTCTATAGTTCTATTTAAAAATATAAAAAAGTTCTGCATTTTTATATTAAAAAACGGAAATATGGCGACAGTTCTTGACAATTTTAGCTAAGTCCTAGATTCTACAATCATTTTTAAACAGAGTTCCGGCCTATATATTTTTAATTAATTTTGTAATTTATGGATCCAGCACGACACTTTTTCTCCAAGTGTTGTACTGGACCCGTAAATTAAAAAATTAATTAAAAATATATAGCGGCTGGACTCTGTTTGAAAATCATTGTAGAGCATAGAACTCTGCTAGAACTATCGAGAACTATCGCCAGTGTAAGCAATCAGCACGACACTTTTTCTCCAAGTGCTGGACTCGTAAATTAAAAAATTAATTAAAAATATATAACCACCGGAACTCTGTTTAAAAATGATTGTAGGGCTTAGAACTTTGATTAACTGATTAATTGATTAAGCATTTATTTTCGTTCGAGAGTTAATCCTTTAAGAACTGTAGGTACTTGTAGAATCGTCCAAAATACACGATATCATACAATGTAATTTAAAAAACAGTAGTAACAGTAAAAAGGGAGATAGATAAAAATAAAAATAATGTTAACAAAGAAATAATAGAAACAGTAAAAAAATTAAAAATAAAATAAAACTAAAAATAATACAAAAAAATAATAGAAGTAATAAAAATAAAAGTAAATATAATATACTTAATAATTCTAAAGAAAGGAAAAGAAAAGCAATGTGACATTTGCTAAATATCTCAAACAAATGAGAACAGGAGTTTTACATATAACAACATTATTGATAAAATTATTAAACGCAATAATTACGAAGAAAGGATTAGGTCGACTAGCTCACCCCGCGACGCCTCAAATGGCAGAAGAGTGCCTGTCCAAAAGAAGAAAGCGAACTCAGATTCCCTTATCACTTTGGATAAAGAGTTGCAAAGCGAGGAAGGAATTGCTTAAACAAAAAAATGTTGATAAGTTGATGTGGCTGCAGATTGCTACTGCAAGGGAGACATGAGATGTTGCATGAGGTCTCGAGCAGAAATTTTTTTAGCTTATCAACAAGATAGAATGGAGTGACTTAAGGATCAAATATAGCAGCTAACTAGGTAATCTCTTCTATCGTCTGAGGGCAGCCAGACGACTACCTAACTCATCATAAAAATAAGAAACATGATCATTCTTGCGCAAGTTAAAAATAAAACACACGCATGCATTCATCATCCACCTATTCCTTAGTCTCTATTGATCAGTCATGTTCGTGAACACTGCTGAGCAGTGGAAAGATCAGAAAGGAAATAAATCGAACGCTCAATAGAATGAAGAAGCTATGATATTTTAAGCATCACAAAACTCCATCCTGTGAGAAAAACTCTTGATGTATCAGTTGAGAGAGTGCTGGTGAAGATAACTCCAAAGTTAATAACCTGACTAGAGAGTTCGATTGGAATTTATTGGAATTTGGAACCGTTTAAATTCAATTCAATGCTATTATTCGCCAGGATGTTATTGACGAATCGGGCCAGCAGAATGAATTTCGTCTTATTGGCATTCAAGGTCAGAAAATTGCACCATGCCCACCGCGCGGCAGCTGAGATGTCCTCTCTTATCAAAATTAGGCCCCTCCCTCCTCTTTTGATCAGCAAGGGGGAAATGCAGATACATATGTAGGTCATCAGCGTAAAAGATATGATTGGAGTGTTTAAATGAATGTCTTAAATCGTCAATGAATATTGCAAATAATAACTAAGCATCGAACCGTGCGCTATTTCCAGAGAAGATGGTCGTCCAGTTTGAGAAGTCTATCGGCTCCTCGAACACATTAAGAACAATTCAGGTACGATCTGAACCATTCAAGAACAGGAATATCCGAAAGTGAGCGAGTTTATGTATCAGTTGCCTGTAGTTGACCGAGTCGAAAGCCTTGAAAAATCAAATAAACTAAATGGAGGAGTTATCATTCTACGATCAATGGCCAACCGCACGTCATCGACAAATTTAACCAGAGCAGTCTATATATTACCACGTCGAAATCGGTCTGAAGAGGATTGAGAAGTTGATGAAGATAAAGGTGAGTAATGAATTGATTATAGACTATATGTTTTGAGAGAGAGAGAGACAGAGAGAGAGAGAGAGAGAGAGAGAAAGACAGAGACAGAGAGATAGAGAGAGAGAGAGCAGAGGAGAAGCTTAGAGACACCTATGATTGCCTTTATACTATTACTACCGAAATTTCGAAATTGTTATTTCGTAGTTTCTTTTAAATAAAAGATTATCTACAGAGCCCTTCTTTATATACAGGATTTTCTCTATCTTGACCATTTAAAATATCTTCGTTATTTTTAATGACGAGAAAATACCAAAGGAAAAAGTTGTCCAAAGAGGCACATATTATAATAAGCAAAAATAATCTTTCT
The DNA here is from genome assembly GCF_001594045.1 of Atta colombica. NCBI lineage: Eukaryota > Metazoa > Arthropoda > Insecta > Hymenoptera > Formicidae > Atta > Atta colombica. The sequence goes on along the minus strand of NW_017259577.1, from coordinate 650,898 downwards.
CAAGGAATATTTTTTGAAACTTTAAGGTCAACTTGTTTTTTAAATGGTATTATATGATTTTTTTTACACAATATGATTCCTCTAATTATTCTGAATATAAAAATATTAAGGTAATGATATCGAAAATTAATAGTTTACGAAATACTTTATTCTGACATATATTGACATAAAATATCAAATAACTCGAAAACTATTAATTTTTTATAATCGTACCTTAATACTTTTATGAACAGAATGAGATAAATCAATTGGTGGCAAAAAAACACGTGCATATTTAAAAAATTATCCATATATACTTTTGAAGCAACTTATTCTGTTCAACGAGAGAATGATCTCGGTTTGTGCATAGGAGGCGATGTAACGCAATACAACTGTGAAGATCTGCGTAAAATGGATGAATTTTCGTTCGATCCGAGGTCATTCTCTCGTTGAAGGGAGTATATGTGTTTTATTTCCATCAATTTCATTTAATGAAATGGAAGTGGCCTTGAAGTTTTAAAAAAATATGACATTAAGAACAATTTTTTGTTCTTATCATAATGTGTGCCCCTTCGAATTGAACAACTTCCTCTTTTGGTATTTTCTCATATCATTAAAAACAACGGAGATAAGTTAGAAGAAATATCCTGTATAATTGGAGATTTCTTTTCAAAACTGGAAGAAAATGCGTAAAGGAAAATGCCACAAGAGGGAAGACGCCACTTTATTTATAAGTTTTTTTTATAGAACGCGCGTGGTCATACTGATTGTGCAAAAGCATGTGATAAACAGTTGCGCAGTTATCGGCAGAGATGAACATGCCAAAGTCGATTGGAAAAGATTATATGAAATAAAAAGATAGGTTGCGAAATATGCTCTTTATAATACTTACTAATAGCTAAGATCTATATTTCGATGCTTACTATAAAACTGAACAAATGATATACGACTTTAATCAGGGTTTCCTGGAGGTCATATGAATGATATAGATTATAATTTGTAATATTCATATATGCGTAAAAGATGCAATTGAATATTTCTCTTATACTTAGAAATAAGATGACAGTAAATACAAAACACAATTTTTCCTGCTTGAAACCGTCATTAAAACAATTTTATGAATTAACATTTTGGACGTTTTATATAATTTGAAATATTTTAAGTTAATGAAATGCTATTTAAACGAATAAAAGTATATCCAACTTACTTTCTAAATTACTCTCTTTCATATCAATTTTATTAATTTATATTTTATCATATCTTTATGTGTTCTTATAGCTTAAACTGTTGATTATGGACTATAAATAAGTAAAATATGCAAATTTATATTGCATCACATTATTTTATGTTTTGTTTGTGATATCTTTTCCCATAAGAGGTGGCATATTATCCATATATATAAGGGAGAGATGCCACTTTTGCAAGGCATAATATATCGATTTTTTCCAAAATCGGAATATTATACGTTAAATTTGTAAATTTGTGTAAATAAAGAAAGGTCTCTAGAATGATAAATATTTTTTCGTAACTAATTCAATATCATTAAGAAATTATTCAAAAATAAGCACTTAAGTGTGGCGTTCCCTCCCTCTTCTCCAATCACCTTATAGGCATCTTATATAAAGATATAAGAAAGATCAGCGTTATATAAACTTCCATTTATCTAAAGAAAATTTTTTCATCAAAAAAACGATTAGCCGGAGATTCGTACGAAAAGCCTAAATTCCTCGGTTTCTCTTGAATTCCGGAGACTCTCCGGCCGAAAATCAGAAAGATGGAAATCATTTTGTGTCTAATCTCTTGATTGTATTAACTTTCTTCACTTGCTTGATAACTAGTGAATGTAATATATTCACTTCTTAATCATAGGAGTTTGAAGATGCTATATCCATATTACATAGAGAATATGAAATTGTATATTAATTATTGTTGGAATATTGTTGAAGATGACTCGAAACCTGAATTCAAATTTTTAAGGACACTGCTGGAACGATGCGCGCGCGCGCGCGCGGCACTTAATCAAAGTATAGCCTTTTTCGATAGTATAGCCTTTTTTAAATTTCAAATTAAATAGTAACATCTTTCATTTATTAGGATCTCCTAAAGAATGTTCTCCCTTTTAGTTTCATAAACTAAACATTATTATTTGTGTATTTAAAGTATGCTTATTGTTGCACTGTCGTTTAGTCCATGCGAGCTATAAAACTTTTGTATTAGAAAACATCTACGTCAGATGACAGCTCTACGAGTTGAAAAAAATGTAAGTTTTTAATTTTTTGTTCGATATTAGTTATAAAGTCTTGCAGCATCACCAAATTTTGCGTCTACTTTAATCCTGTAAAAGGATTTTTATTCAGTAAATTCAGAGATTTATATCCATCTGTAAAGTGCCGACAATTTGGGCACTCCATCTCCTTAAGTCGTAATCAGAGATAAATGTATTTTACACTGATATTTTATTGTGCTTTAATTATCATGGTGTTTACTTGTTTTAGTAAATAACGTTATTGAATAAAATAAGTAATAGGTATTGATAGAAATAGCTGGAACTACTTAATAAATAATCAATAGTAATAATCAACAGTAATATCAACAGTATTATTTTAATTGAAAATAATTATGTTAATTTATATACATATAATAACACCATTAATGAAACAAATACAAATCAAGCTTTTGTTTTAAAAAAATTTTGTTTCATTAATACTATTGTTAAAAAGAAAAATCATCAAAATTATTTTTAATTAAAATAATGTTGTTGATCCAACATTATTTTTTTAAATGTATGTTTCATGTCATCGTTAAAACACGACAAATAACACAATGAAGGGTTGGAATATATATACATATATAAAATGTGAAGGGTTGCACGCTCGCGCGCAATCGCTTTTCAGCAACGCTAATTCGATAAATTTATAATTCGTAATTGCCTTCCGACAATTGCTGAAACAACGATTCATAATGGGCCACCGCACGCGAATCATGTATCATTCTAATTGATTCTAAGCACATAGGGGAGAAGCCGATACAAACCCTCTTCGAGGCTCAGAACGGATGAATATTCATCCTGTAAAATCACCAAGGAATGTTTCCGGAAGGGTGTTCTACATCTGTCCTTGATAAACGAACCTCCATCGCCGTCATCGCAGCCGCGTATTGGAATTCATTTGTTGCTCTAATGGCAGGAAGCGCGAGCTTGAAAACGATAAGCGAAATGACCAGCTTCGAGAATTTATGAGTTCGCCGTCTCCCCTACTTCGTAACATCATTTTAAGATAGAGAAAGATAGTTGATTGCGCCATTGTAAAAGAAGCGTTTGGTACACTGGTTCCTATTATTAACTCTTTGAGTTCTATTCATAGCGGTAAAGTTAATTGTGATAATTTATTCTTAGTTTCAGAGCAGTCTAGATATCCGCTTTCAAAAGCATTCTTCTCAAATTTGAAAAAATTATTAAGAGATATTAAAGTCTATTCCCAGATATCAAAAATATAATTCGCTTCTTTTTAAAAAAATACAGAGTGATACATAAAATGTTATTATTTAATTATTATCTAACTTTACGATTTTGGTAATTAATTCTATACTAATTTCATAAAAATAATGTATTTTATATATGTACATACATATGTATATATATATATATGTATATATGTATACAGTGTTCGGCCGAATAAAATGTAAAAGTGGGCACGATATGTTTCCTTATAAAAAAATAAAAAAATATATAGAATAAAATTTTTCGATTAGTTTTTTAAAAAAAATCTAGTTTGAAAATCCGCTACATACGTATGCTGTTATGGCTAAGTACGATCGAGCGACGTAAAATACGTATTGTTTATAAACAATGTTTACACAGAATCTAAAGACTATTAAATTTAAGAAAAAACAAAGAAAATTTTTAGTGAAATTTTATTTTATGATTTACAGTATTGCTAGAACTGTTGTCCTCGTTGTCAGACACATAACTGTGTTTGCCTAATTATCAATGGCTTAGCGATGTATTTTGGTTTTTTAATTGCTCAAATGTGTGATTAGTTGCGTAATTAATCGCTCGACAAATCGTAGCTTATCTGTAACAGCATACGCAACAAATTTTCAAATCAAATTTTCCTGAAAACTAAACAGGAAATTAAAAAATTTTATTCTGTATATTTTTTCAACTTTTGGTAATTATTTAGCAGGGGAGCACTTTCCGATGCCTTTGACATATGTGATCAAGATCATGATCTACAAAAGGTTTTAGACCGCAGTCGTTCTTCGTTAAAAAGTTGTTAACAATCAAAGTTGCTAATTATTATATAAGGAGCGCATAACTTCCACGCAAAAGAACTCTCCTCCCCTCCTGCTTAAGGGACGCACGATTACCATAATTGTATTGTTGCACAACATTGAAACTCAACAATACAATTATGAAAGTGCACCGTTTTGCAGGGAGCGGGGGTGGGGTGAGAGTCGCTTCGTGTTGAAAGTCAAAATCTATATAGAATATTTAATAGAGTATTTAATATGTATTTAATATTTGTATGTATAGCAGAAATACATTATTTTTGAAATTTTTTTTTAATAACTTTAAGAATGATCGCAGACTAAAACCTTTTGAAAGTCACTCGACCATATATGTCAAGGTCAAGTGTTCTCCTATAACTAAATAATTACCTAACTATTTTATAAGAACTACATGCCCCCTTTCACATTCGTTATTCGGCCGAATCCTATATATGTATATACAAGGTGAATAAAAGGACCGATGAAATATCTCAAAAACTAAGTATTTTCGAAAGAAATGTTTACTACAAACGTTGTAGAGTTTTAAATGGTCTATTCACTGATTTTATCAGTCTCACCTTAGGTGACATTTCCAAAGTCAAATAAAGATCAAATTGATTTTTTTAAATTATATCCTATTTTTTATTTCAGAATTTAATAATCGATGTCGAGAGTTTTCCAAAATTATAATATTTTTAGCATCGGTCAAAGTTGGAAGTTTTAAATAATATAATATTCTTGGTTCATAAATTTAATTAATCTTAAATGTGATTGTGCGCCGAAACGTCTGAACATTAAAACACAATCAATCTGAGATGCCAATAATTGCGAGCCGAAATATTCGCTATTTATGCGCTATTATTTCCAAGCATTTTGGATTTTTGCGCTACAATCCTTAAGGCATTTCCCTCTTGGAGCTAACATTAATTTTTTATAATTCGTGAAAAATTGTCTTGGAGCCATATTCACTTGGAATTCATAGCGCATAAATCAAAAATAGATATCGACTAAATAAGCATATAATTTCACAATTTTTCATGAATAATAAATATTAATGTTTGCTCCAAGAGGGAAGTGCCTTAAAGATTGCAGCACAAAAATCGAAAATACTTCGGAAAAATCGGAAATAGTAGTACATAAATAGCGCATAAATTCTGTGTATTTAATATCCTCCGGGTGGAAGGGAGCTGATTACTGCCTCCCTCCCAAAAAATTTTTTTTTAACTAAACGGAATTATGCAAAAATTTTTGTTTGCGGATATGAACGCATAAATAACGCATTATTACATAATTTTTCATTAAGATTTGGTTAAGTGGGGAGGAGGAGGGGCAGCTAGGCAAACCTGAAACATTCGGACAATTACGAGTATATATAATCTCTTCTTTATTTCAAATAAGAAACTTTTACTTCGATTGTCCGAATATTTCGGCTCGCGATTATTGGCATCTCAGATTGATTGTGTTTTAATATCCGAACGTTTCAGCGCACAGTCACATTTAAGATTAATTAAATTCATGAACCAAGAATATTATATTATTTGAAAGTTCCAACTTTGATAGATCATAAAGGTGTTCTCTACTGTATTATTAACAATTAATGTGGAAAAATCAATGAAAATTTCACTTGTGGTTCAATTTATTCAATATTATTTCAACGTTGCAGCAACATTAACAATCAATGTAGAAGAATCAATAGAAATACAATATTGATAAAATATTGACACTTCAACATTCAACATTGCAATATCTCAGCAACATTCCTTCAATATTGAGGTATAATTCAACAACTCTCACTTTTATATTTAATTTCATTAATTCCATGAAAAACAGTTTTTAATATGCACTGATGTATTAGGTTCTTCAAAAAAATCATTGCGTTTTTTTCATTTGATTTTCAAATGTGTTAATTTACGTAATGAACATTAATCAATGATATATTGGCCGTTTTGTTCGATGACCTTCTGCTATCTCCCGGGCAACTTCATAATATCACGTTCATAAAATTTCCCATCCTTCTCTGCGAGAAACATCTAGGTGCTGTTTGATGAGGTCTCAGAAGCAAACGTTTTACTATTCAAGGAGCGCAAGAGATGGAAGTCTGATGATGCAAGGTCTGGGCTATATGATGGATGTGGTAACATATCCCAACCATGTTGCAACAATTTTTGCCGAGTGACCAAACTTGTGTGTGGTGTAATCTCCCATTGTGGTGAAACACCACACCCTTACGATTGATTAGCTCGGAACGTTTCTGTGCGATGACATCACTTAATGCAGCTTTTCTGCAGCTGCTCAAAGTAGACATCGGAATTAATCGTTTTGTTCTTTGAAAGTAGCTCATAGAAGACTGGTCTCTTCCAATTGGTCCCACCACATTGACAGCATTACTTCTTTTGGTGGATCTCTACCTTTGCTTGCCTTTCCGGTGCCTCGCCTACTTCAACTTCTTTTTCGGCTGACTGATTGTTGTAAACAAATTTTTCATCGCCCGTGATCATACGCTTCAAGAACGGATCGTTTTCTTCGTTTGATGAGTTGATGAGCAGACGCTCATGCGATTCGTCAGATGAATTTCTTTCAACTCATGCGATATCCAAACATCGAGCTTCTTTACGAAGTCTAGCGATTTCAAATGGCCATGAATACTTCCAACGGACACTTTTAGAGCGGTAGCAAGCTCCCGAACCGTTGAATGCTTATTTGCTTGCAACAATGTTTTCATTTCATCGTCGTCAATATTGGAAAGCCTACTGGAGTGATGAGCGTCTTTGAAAAATCACCATCACGGAATCGGGTAAACCAGTCCTGGCACTGGCATTTTTTGACGACATTTCTGCCGTAAACTCGATGCAACTTTTCCCTTGCTTCAGTTGCTTTCTTCCCTTTTTTAAAGTAATAAAATAGAATATGGCGAATATGCTCTTCAAAATTCTTCATGTTCGAATTGCAAGCACAAAACTTGCACAATTGCAAGCACAAAACTCGACCGAATCGCGTTAACTTTTTTTTTTGGTTTTTAGGTTGAGTATCAACAACAAAACGCGCGTAAACATTTGACATTCATGTTACTCTCGCATACAAATAAACGTGGACAACGCCATCTATTGGAAAAAACGCAATGACTTTTTGAACAACCCAATAGTTTTTAATATAAGCTTAATACATTGAATTCGCTATATAGTAATATTATTGTATAACATAATATACATTTGTAAATTCTCATCATTCAAGTACAAATTGTCACGCATGTCATGCTCAATAGCTCGAAGATCAACTGGTACAAAGCTTCGCGACGCCGCGGATAGAAATCGTGACGTTAGACCACAATTTATATTATATATATATGGCATTAATATAATACCAACAAAACAATTGTTATATAACATGCAATATGGAACAGCAATATAACACTCCCGTAATATTGCTATTCGTTTATTATAAATAATGTATAAATAATAAAACGTATGTAATAATTTCATAATCCGGTTGC
>NW_017259577.1:641958-643060 GCF_001594045.1 Atta colombica | reverse complement strand
TATATATATATATATATGTGTGTGTGTATATAAAATAAAGTTATATAATTATAATATAAATAAAGTGTAACATCTATTTATTATTTCTATGGTAAATTTTATTTATTTGGTGTTTGCTGGGATAATAATTTTATAATGCTTATAGCACATAATTATTGTCTAATTTCACTCTTTTACAATATTTCTCTAATCATTTCATCAGTGTAATTAAAAAACAATCTGATACAAAGGGTTTAATTTTCATTTCACTTTCATCATTTATAATTTAATGAAATTAGCATATTTGAAGTATTTGAAGTGAAAGACAAAAAGATAAAGAAGAGAATGAGAATAAACGTGTTTTTATAAACGTGTGAATGCGTCCGATAGTATGCATCCTATGTGTAAAATATCTGCGTCTAACCATTAGCGTCGCTCCTCTACATGGTCGGTGATACGCTAACTACTTGCTGTAATTTGAAAACTAAGTTTCGGACAAAATTTTCATAAAGGAAAAATCATTTTAGAGTTGCATCAAAAATACGTCTTTTCATACTTAGGTTGTCTGGATCACCCTATATATATATATTAGGTGTACAACTTTGCTTCCGTCGTTTTTTTTCCGAAATTCGAGGCTTTATTGTAAAAAACTGTTATACATTTATGATTCAAAGTATTGTCCATCGCTGGCCACTACTTTCTCCCATCTTTCGGGTAGCGTACGAATCCCGCGTCGAAAAAACTGGTCATCTTTTGAAGCTATCCACGAATCGATCCAATTTTTTATTCTTCATAAGACCGGAAATGCTGGTCAGCCAGGCCGTGTGCCATTGATCGAAACAAGTAATAGTCAGAGGGAGCAACGTCTGGAGAATACGGCGGGTGGGGTAGGACTTCCCATTTCAACGTTTCCAAGTATGTCTTGACCACTTTCGCAACATGGAGTCGAGCATTGTCATGCTGCAAAATCTTTATCGTGTCTCTTGTATTGCGGCCGTTTGTCTTTCAATGCTCGGTTCAAACGCATCAATTGCGTTCGATACCGATCGCCTGTGATTGTTTCAGTCGGTTTTAACAGTTCATAATACACTACGCCGAGCTGGTCCCACCAAATACAGAGCAT
>NW_017259577.1:630233-641644 GCF_001594045.1 Atta colombica | reverse complement strand
ATATATATATATATATATAGGTGATAAACTTAATTTCCGCTCGCCGCTCGCTACTAGAAGGAGCCAGCTTCAACGCTGGCGAGTTACAACGGTGAAATCATATGTCTTTTGTAGTTTAGACAAAACTTTGCTGACAGTGATTTAGTCTTCAGATTAGATTTCTCGATATCAAAGAGATTTTTCAATCGAATGAAAATGAACCGATAAGTTTTTCCAACATGTGCTTTCTCACTACTTTAACTTTAAGAAAATCGCAATTAAAACGCTTATTATTCAAAGTGTATAATCATGAAACTTTATCGGGAAGAACATACAATGTTTGATTGAAATGCTTTCGAAACGAAATGATTCGACATGAGAAATAAAAACGTCCTGGACAACTAAAAAAATTTGAAGATGTCGAGCTGCAAGAATTTCTCGATGAGAATTCAGTTCAAATGCTTTTACAGTTATCAAAAGTGTTAAATGTTATTCAAATGACTGTCTCAAAACTTGCATGCCAGAGAAAAAATTCATAAGGAAGAGATATGACTACTACACATGAGTCGTCTGAAAATGCCATTTTGAATCGTTTATCTATTGCAACTTCTTTGCTTGCCAGGCAAAGAGAAAAGAGTTTGTTATGACATATCGATGAAAAATGGATTTATTTTGATAACCTCAAGCGGAGAAAATCATGGCTAATTCCGGCTACCTACTTCAACGCCGAAGAAGAATATTCACGGGCATAACCTTTCTCTATTTGATGGGATGCACTTGATGGGATCAGGAGGATGTGTTGTATTACAAGCTCTTATGTCCAAATGAAATCGTTATAACTGATCGCTATTAACAGCAATTGTGCCGATTGCAAAAAAGATCATCCGTAATCAACAATCAATGCAAAGTCATTTTGTTGCATGATGTTTGACTGCATGTTGTGGAAAGCATGAAGCAGACACTTGTAGAGCTTGAATGGGAAATCCTCCCGCATCTAACGTTAGTCCAGTAGAATTAGACTAAAAAAGACTCATTTCGCGCAAAAATTGTAAGTTGATTTCATTTCTCTGCACGAAAATATTCTGAAGGCTATCAGAAAAGGAATGTATATGTTTGAAACTCGCAACTCGTGTGGGAAATATGCGAAAAAAATTCGAAGTTGCAAAAAGTATGTTTTTCGTTTATAAAACGAAAGATATCAATTGTATGGAAAAAAATTCAGTATGAAAAATGGTATTCAAAATACTAACAAAATAAGACGTGGAACATTAAGATAGGTCTATTAGTTAAATAGAAAAAAATAAAAACCATCGAAAAAACCTTTCTTTCATTTGCTCTGTTCATCGAGATTGAATGCAGAGCTTTGAAATTCTAGCAAAATGTAGCCCTCATGATGATGAAAAAATCTAGCTCTGAACGAGCCTGAAATATTCATTAGTTTATAAAACAAGCAAAAAACCATTTGTTCAATAAAAATTTGTCTGCGAAAAACTTAATTTCTTCATCTCTCAACAGCCACACAGCAATTTGCAGAGATGATTTTTCTTCTTCAAGAATTGCAGTATCATATACACTTAGAAACAAAATTTTTGCAATTAAATTATTTTAAAATTTTGGAAAGTGGGTATCTTTTTTCATATAAAAAAATGGAATAATTCCATTAATATGCATCATATCAAATAGCTATGTGAAGCATTCGACAGCTGACTTTTTCTACGAATTTAAAAAAAAAAGTTACCTTGCGATTATTAGGAGCCGAGATAACAATTTTATTTTCAATAAATCACTGTAGTTCTTATTGTTAAGATTAAGAGTTCCGTCTAGCACTAATTTGTCAAGGAAGAATTGAATTTGCTGTTAAAAAATTTTCAAATTTTTTATTGTCGAAAAGTTGTTTAAATCCATTGGAAAGTTGAGAAACGAGCGAGGCAATGCATCGGGCGGAGTGGGGGAAACCGACGTGCGGTAAAGTGGGAATGGCCGGGCCGCTCGGTGATTCGACGCGTATCTGATATCGTTAAAATTACTAAACTTCTATTTTCTTGGCAATAAATTAGCATAGAAACATGTTTTTTTTTAATTTGGAGTAGCTTGACGAGATTTAAACAAATAGCTTAGCTATTTGTTTCGCAAGCCAAATATTTCGCAAGCCAAATATTTCCGAGGCTTGTATAATGCACCCCACTATCCGGATGTGCTTCCTGGGCGGTGGATAAAGTACTACCGATTCTATCACAGAGACGTCTGCTCTTGCTTGAGTTGGCCGGATTGTACTTCTTTTGTAAGAAATTGAGCGCCTTGAGAATCGTTCTTCTTCATAACTGCTTTGTCGACAAATTTATTATCTTTTCGATGGTTTCGGGTACGGATTGGTGTTTATTTTTCGTCCTTGTCGCTGTCGGGTTCGGTATAGGTAATGATGTTCATATCGATGTCCGTCACTATTTGTTTCGTTTCTGTTGATTCGTCATTGGGGGAAAAGGCGGGCTTAAGATCGTGTATGTGGATATGTCGCATCCATCCAGCGGCCGCTTCGATTGCGTAGTTGAAAATAACAAGAGACATCACGCGTTTGACTTCGAATAGGCCTTTAAATCTGTGCGGCCTTTAAAGCTTTGCGTTGAAAGCAGCAGATTTGCTTGATAACGTATATTATTCTTGTATACCTTATTCCCTACTTGTGGTTTCCATAAACCTGCGGAGATCGTAATACTGTCAGATTCATTTTCATGATTTCGCCTCTTCAAGGGGTCGATGGGGGCATCAGGTAGAGGCGTCCTTGACGTGTATTTTTTGCATTCGCAGGTGAGAGCAATTCGAGTCCGAGATTCAAATACACCGACGTATACCTGGTGGTGTCGTGTCATGTGGAATTATACGCGAACTGTATTTGCTCGAGTGAACGGGATTCGCTCATCCTAACTTCATACGTTGCTTTCGGCAACGTATTGTTTTGATCGTTCGTGCGTTCGACCGAATTGCATTGCACCGTGTGCGTTGGCGTATACGTGATGGCTTCGGATGTGGCGAGGAGCTTTTCGAATTGCGCGAACTTAAACGGCGTTATCTGACACGAGTATTTCCGGGCATCCATGGCGAAAGATAATGTTATCAGTGACCGTTTGTGTTATGACGCAGGAGACATAATTCTCATTTCAAGAAAGATTCCTGCATCATTAAGACTGTTCTTTTTTTGATCTCGGAGGATCTACTAAATCTATCGAAGCTTGTTGCGGTCTGTGGCGATCGTATGCAAGAATCCGGCTAGTTTCGCTTAATACTTTGTATCGTAGACAAATTCTGCAATTTTGTACATATTATGTCATTCCGGGCCAATAGTATATATCTCTAGGATTTGGGTCAGAATTTTCGCGATTCTCAGATGCCCAGCCGTCGCTTCATCATGATTGGCACATACAACATTCGCATGACATTTTTTCGATATGCATTGCTTCCATTGCTGTTCGGAGAATACTTTTTTAAAGTATTGCAAGATGTGACAGTATCTAGCCGGTGATTTAATAATCGGAGTATCAGCGGAAGTCTTCGCGGACTGCGGTAATTAGTTTATAATACCAACGCGGAATGATATTTCCTCAGCTGCGGTGGTAATTGGTTATCAAGGAGGGTTCTTTTCAAAGAATCCTTACGATATTTTATTTCGATAGTTGGAGCTCGAATGGCCATCTCCCTAGGCGTCCGGTGGGAGAATTCAGCTTTTGGAGCTATCTCAGCGATTGGTAATAAAGGGATACCCTTCTAGATAGTCCCACATCCAGAATTCCTCATATTATGGCGAAGCATTCGAACTCCGTTGCGCTGTAATTACGCTTGGCAGAGTTCAGCGACACGCGTATGCGATAACGCGTTCCCGGGAAGTTTTGCGTCAAGAGGCTCCGAGACTGATTACTTGCGTCGGTCTGCAAGACGAACCTTCGCGTGAAGTCGGACCGATCAGAACGGGGATAGTGATGAGAATATTTTTTAATTGTTGGTATGCGGCTTCCTCATCCGACTCTTATTTCCATCATGCGTTCTTGCACGTGAGCGGGATATTTACGGTCGCGAAGTCTTATATGAAACGGTAGGCCAGGAAGCCATGCCCAAAAATTGCCAAATCTGCTTACGGCTTTCAACATTGACCAATCATTTATTGCTTTATCCGGATCGGATTCTAATGCCTTCTCTGTCTGTAATCAAGATATTTTAGCCTATCCACGCAGAATTTATATTTTTCCGAATTTATCTTCAGATTGGTATCTCAGAATCGCCGGAAAATCTCTCGGAGCATTTTTAAAATAACATTTTTATATGTTCGTCAAACGTCCAGTTAATGATTATTATATCGTCTAAATATACAAAGACATGCGGTTTTAACTGCGGGACCCAAAACGATGTCTAAAAGTTATTGGAACATGGACGCTGAGTAAAGTCCGAACACCACCATAAATTGATACAATTCTTTTCCTGGTATCATAAATGCCGTGACGGATTTGCTATATGATGTCAATGCTTAACACCAGTACTGGCTTAACTTAATCAGTAGCCATTCTTTAGGTCGAGCGTGGTGAGATACTCGTGCACTTCGCGTAACTTGTCTAATATTGCGGTTATCTGTGGGTAAGCGTCTGATTCGGTAATCTTGTTCACGCAGCGAAAATCTATATAGATCTTATTTTTCTCGTTTTTCTTTTTTACGACGACTACCAAGCTCTACGAGCTCGTTATCGGTTCTATGACCGTCTTGCACTATTTGTTCTACTTCGGCGTCGATTATGACTTGCATGGCAGAATTTTGGGAGCGGTATCTCTGTTTATTGAGTAGATGCTCGTGTATCTGGTGTAACGCTTATCATGTCGAATTTTGATAACTCTTCATCTAAGAAGTTTCTTCATTCTAAGAAGTTTCTTCATTCTAAGAAGTTTTGTAGCTGTCGATCTTCGTCTTGCGCATGAGTCCCTCCGTCGAGGCGACAGTGACGGGTATCTCACGATCAAGGCAGGGGACGAGATTGCAAAGTTTAACTTTTACCATAGATCGACGCTTATTAATGCCTTACTTTTAAGCGTCGACATTACACGGAACGTATGCGTGTCGGTTGCCGATTCTAATAGGTATATTTACAAAGCCAGGCAAGGCGATCGTTTGTCTGTTAGCGAGTTGGATTTCCCCCGCGTCTTCCTTTATAGAGAAATGCAATTTTGTGCGATGTTGACGTTGATAAACGAGATTTCCGAATCGATGTCTATTAGCGCGACTAGCTTTATATCTTGGAAGTACATATTGACATGCGGCCAGAGCGTAAATTTTACGTTGATGACCGGGAAGCGGCCGAAATTTCCCCGGTCTGTGGTCCGTTTCTCGACGGCGAATGATAGTTCTTTGTCAGGACTCCGTCCTTGCCGCACTGCAAACAAAATTTTTTGAGCAAGCTTCTACACTCGAATCAGGTGTGCCCCTTCTGCTTGCAGCACCAGCAACATTCGTCGCGGTTGTATATTGCGGCTACAGCGAAAATTTTGCGATCGGGCGCTTTATTTTTCCTTTCTGTCTTTTCAAGCGCAGTAAGGTGTTTGCATGTTGCGGTCTTGCAGCTTAGTTCCTATATGCGGCACGTACGGATATGCCACTAGATAGGAGAAATGCATATTCCGATAGAGGTACTTTAGTTGCTGCGGTTTTGTCGTTATTCCGGCACGGTCATAAAAGCAATTAGCCAAAATAACGCTGAAATATTTAAAAAATGTCTTCCTTGGGTACTTACAAGCATGGACATCTTTCAATAATTGGAAGGCGTATGTGAGGTAAAAACGCGGCTTCAAAATTGTCGACGAAATCCTTCCCAGCGTTTGCGATTGATATCACGTTTGCGCATCTCCCTTTAAGAGTACTGTAACTTTTCAAAAAAATTAGTGGTTAGTAAGTTCATAATCATCTTTTAATTTCTCGACGCGAGAAATGCCCATGGGTCTTTCTCTTCGAATTGGAGACTCCGTTTTCGCATTTGATTAATTATTTTTGCAGGCCGTTCCTCGGGACCGAGTGGGATGGATGCTGTTAAATGGGTTATTCTAGCATTCGCGACGGATATTTCGAATTCGCGTCAGCCTAGTTCTTGCGGGAGTGGCGGCGATGGCACACGAGAAGCCCGGATTTTCTGCCACAAATGCATTTATACAAGATCTCAATTCGTCCTTCGTATCCAATCTATAAAACTCCGTCTCGGTAATAGTGTCACTTTTGCTAAGTGCATATATCCATGATTTTGATACGGCTTGCATCTTCTTCCTTCGGGCGGGTCCATGTTCCACCATGTAACAACTTGACTTTCGCGTGAAATAGGTCGTCGGAATCTATGTGATCGATCGGAGTGCGGAAAGAGATCCGTAGTGAGAAGAGGAGATACAAAGAGTTAACGCGATGATTTTGTTTGTAAAGAAAATAATTAAGGCTATTTATTAGCGAAAATCGTACGGAGTATAATACAATCTATTCAGTTTGTGGTTTCGCCGAAATCGCATCGGCTCAGTATGCAAATGGACAAGTAGATGCGAATTATTACAATGCAGTGTACGTGTATGTATATGTCGCGAAATTCGTCGCAGACGTGTGTTTTGTCTTGTAGTACAACGCGATCTGGGCGAGGCTCGCATGAGACGCGAGTATACGCCAGCGCGAGAGCCTGTACACGACGCAGTAACTTACGATATTCTTCCCAAATATCCGTGTAGAAAATTGTTAGGACCCTTAAAAAAGAACCCGATTAGTATGTCCTAAAATCAATTGAGCCCTATTAGATTAGATAACTTGGGCCCTATATATAACAAATTGTCATAAGGAAAAATTATCAGGATCTTGAGGAAATTAATTTTATGATATTTTGAAACGGTCATCCAAATGCGAACCATTCGTTTTGCTTGACCTTTGTAATCGTACGGAAACTGCTACTTCGATGATCCACGAACACTGAATGTTAATAAATGTATAGCTGTGATATATCTGTCAATATAATCCTGATAGAAATTTATGCAATTTAACTGAACATTCAATCAATATTTTTTTATACGTGTTCATACGCACTTTTAGGGGGGAGGGGGGAGGGGTGAAACATCTTTTAGAAAAAAATCGGTTTTTTTCTTTTAAAGCAATATCGCCGGAACTATAAGAGATAGAAAAAAAAATTTTAATTTCTTATGGCATCCTTAATAAATCCTTTCCAGGTCCCTATAAAAGTTAGTCCTAATAAATAAGTATTTATAAAGTTCATGCATCTCTATCAAATCCCGATAAGTTGTCGATTGGTAATGCTCGGCCGTGGTCGGAACTCTTCGGCGAGAACAACATGCGCCTGCTGTCACCTGAAATTATGCTTTAATTTTTATCAGGCGCGTCCGTGCTCTCATTGTTATGATTGGCATAGGTTTCACAACGGTATTCGGCTGGGTATGCTGCTGGAAACGATGCGAAGGCGCAAACATTACAATAGCAATAAAGCGTGTTGTATTGCCAATTCACAGCAATCACTGTTCATTAGTGCCGATGTGAAGGAAAATTGAAACGCAGAAGATTTAAATTTTAGTACACATTTATTAAATTATATAGGTTAGTCGGCACGAACTTTCCGGACAACTCAATAGTAAATGCTATACTATTATATATATTATAATGATTTATCACCTGAGATATATATATATATACATTAGTCATAGTTTATATATTACGCACGCACGCACGCACACACACGCACACACACGCACACACACGCACACACACGCACACACACGCACGCACACGCACACACACGCGCACACACACACACACATACACACACACACATATAGGATAATTCCGGCAAATATGCTGCGTTGGGATTTACACCGCAGTCAGAAAAAATAGAAGAAGTGGGAATAATTTTCCCGCAATTACACTGTTATATTATATACACTGTTACTTTATGTTATATTAGTATTATGTTATGATTTCAGTTCCTTACTGTTAATATTAATGAAATTATTTTGAGTTGAATCGATTTGTCACTATAATAAGTAGCGTCATCATAAATTATAATCTACATAAAATGAATTAGAATGCGTAAAAAACTTGGTTATTTCGTGATACATATGTGCAAAAGAATAGTAAAACAAGTTGTATAGCAAAATACAAGCTTGCTTTGCATTCGTATTCTTTGTTTAGTTTGTTATCTTGTACATCCCACCTGAGATACACGGCATTTTTAGCGGGATTTATGTGTGTCCAAAGCATTCAAAGTGCGCAGATTGAATTCAGTGTACTAAATGCAATAAACACATTACCATACATGAAATATATACCTCATGTCATAACGCTTGTAATATATGTAGGAAGATTGTAATTATTATTTATTATTTCACATACATATTTATCGTTTTTGTTCCTTAATAAAACTTTATAAACGCATTTCAATTATTGTGTCATTTTACATCTTTTTTATATGCATTATTTGTAAATTTATTATGTTATATAATTCGTACATACCTCCCTCTCCCCCTATGAGTAACTCACCTCTATGAATTATATGGCAAAAATGCAAAAGTTTAAAAAAGTTTATTTTTTTAATATGAAATTTAAATATTTCGGATTTTTAATAATTTTTTTTATAGTAGTGTGGAATGTTAGATACGTTTAGAAAACGTATATGAACCAATAGGTTACTTGGAGAGGAATCCTCGAATTTAGATCTCTTGTTTTTCATACGAATATTCTAATTAAGTCTTTAGACTACAGGCCTTTGTAATATTCTTCGCAGTAATTGATATGTAGGAATGACATCTATTTAAACGATGTAAGTAAACAAATTAAATCTTATAGGATCGTATCTGTGGGAACATTAATTAGTATACGTTCTTACATATGTGCCAATTATTGCGAAGAATATTATTAAAACGGTAGTCTACTAAAGGCTACTTAGGACGCTTGCACGGAATGCAAGAGATACTACAGGTTTGACTCGAGGTAATATTTTTCGCAATAAGAATTAATTATTTATAGATTTTAATATGTCACTCAACATTATTAAGATCGTTCTAAGATGCGGAAAAGCATCAAATTGTTAAATTGCTAGTCAATTACATATTTAATTATGTACGAGAGCAAGTTATGTACGGGGGTCAATAAGTTCTTAGAAAATCTGTCAGAGGACACTCGCAGTGTTATGTCACATTCCTTTTTGACAAATAACATCTCTTAGCTGATTACTGTCAAATTTTGAGCAGAATTCATCGCGTGGTTTCATTTCTATAGATTAAAACGAACAACCTTTGTATTTTTTGCAAAATGGAAAAAAACGAGTTTCGTGCAGTGAGCAAACATTTACATATGAAAGATTTAACGCCGAAAGAAATCAAAGCCTAGTTGGATAATGTTCATAGCACTAACGTTTGCGACTATATACAATTGGATGAATGAATTTAAATGTGATCGTACATCCATATGACGCACCTCGTTCAGGACGTCCAATTGAGGCTGCTACGCCAGAAATCATCGATAAGTCCATGATATTTTGATTGATCGACGAGTGAAAGTGCATGAGCTTGTTGAAGCCAGGCATATTACATGATACAGTGATATCAATTTTGCACGAACAATTGAGCATGAAAAAGCTATCGACAAGACGGGTGTCGCGTTTGCTCACTGTGGACCATAAGTGCGACATGTGATGATTTCAAAATGTTTGGAGATGTTTCAATGTAATCTAGATGAATTTCTGCGTCGATTCATTATTGTGGACGAAACATGGATCCATTACTTCACACCCGAGACGAAGGAACTGTTAAAATAATAGACTTCACCGAGTTAACCAGCTCCGAAAAGGTGAAGATCGTAAAGTAAAAGATCGGGCCGGAAAGGTGATACAGTTTTTTGGGATGCACGCGGTATAATTCATATCGATTATCGACCTTCCGTCGAAGCAAATGATCAATGGCGATTACTACGCAGCCTTATTGGATCGTTTCAACATTTTAAAGAAAAAACGTCCCCACTTGGCGAAGAAGAAAGCTCTTCCATCAAGACAATGCACGGATTCACATGTGGCACCGATGGCCAAATTCAATGATGAAATTCTACTACGAATTGCTTCCTCATCCAGCATATTCACCAGATTTAGCCCTCTGTGATTATTTCCTGTTTCCAAACCCCTTCCCTGAAGAAATGGTTCGGAGGAAAGAGATTCATCACTAGAAAACAGCTCATCGTCGAAATACTTATTTTGAAGGATTGGACAAATCATATTATTCGAACGGCTTGAAAAAATTGGAGAATTGTTGGATCAAATGTATCGAGCTGAAAGGAGACTATGTTGAGAAATAAAAATGACTCGATTAAAAAAAATGTGTTTTACTATGTTCTTCTAAAAACTTATTCATTTGCCCTCGTATTTAATTCGTGATATTACTGCGGTAATTTAGTAAAGTTTGCGGTTTTAAAACCGAAAAATTATTTCGGCACACATTTTAAAGGATTACATATGTAATATATAAATTCACAAAGAATTATATGTATAATACAAGCACTTAATAAGATCCAGCTAGACCGTTTAGGACATTAATTTTTATAAGTAATAAATTATATCGGTGCGTGATAGTTCAATATGTTTACAAGAGTAGATAATATTGAATAATTTCGGTAGATAATATAACTCTGATATACGTCATATCTAATAAAAACTTAATTGATCATTTAAATAAAATCACAGCATATTAGGTGTACAATTTTGCTTCCGCCGTTTTTTTTCCGAAATTCGAGGCTTTATTGTAAAAAACTGATTATACATTTATGATTCAAAGTATTGTCCATCGCTGACCACTACTTTCTCCCATCTTTCGGGTAGCGTACGAATCCTGCGTCGAAAAAACTGGTCATCTTTTGAGGCTATCCACGAATCGATCCAATTTTTTACTTCTTCATAAGACCGGAAGTGCTGGTCAGCCAGGCCGTGTGCCATTGATCGAAACAAGTGATAGTCAGAGGGAGCAACGTCTGGAGAATACGGCGGGTGGGGTAGGACTTCCCATTTCAACGTTTCCAAGTATGTCTTGACCACTTTCGCAACATGGGGTCGAGCATTGTCATGCTGCAAAATCACTTTATGGTGTCTCTCGTTGTATTGCGGCCGTTTGTCTTTCAATGCTCGGCTCAAATCAATTGCGTTCGATATCGATCGCCTATGATTGTTTCAATCGGATTTAACAGTTCATAATACACAACGCCGAGCTGGTCTCACCAAATACAGAGCATGACCTTGGAGCGTGAATATTCGGTTTGGCCGTCGACGTGGAAGCATGGCCGGGAACTTCTCATGATTTTTTGCGCTTGGGATTATCGTAATGATCCCATTTTTCGTCCCCAGTCACAATGCGATGCAGAAATCCCTTCCGTCTTTGCCTTTCAAGCA
>NW_017259577.1:627643-630155 GCF_001594045.1 Atta colombica | reverse complement strand
CTCTCTTCCACCACTATGCCGGTCTTCGACGTCAAAATCACCGTTCTTGAAGCGTTGAAACCACTCACGACACGTTCTTTCACTAATAGCGGCCTCACCATAAGTATTTGAGAGCATTCGATGAGCCTCAGCCGCAGATTTCTTCATATTGAAGCAAAAAATTAAAACCTCCCGCAAATGACGAGAATTTGGCTCGTAAACTGACATTTTCAATCGAGAATAACTTTATGATGCAGACACAAATCGACTAATGTTTCTATGGGGTTATGTTGACAGATGCCCAAGTTTATTGTATGACGTCTATGATCTATTTATTTCGACCACCACTTACCGCTAAAGCCATCTATAGGAAAACGGCGGAAGCAAAGTTGTACACCTAATACACCTAAAGTACACCTAAATTAAAGTATTTATTATGTATTTTTTTTTTCCTTCCTTGGTAATATATGTATGAACGTACGTATAAAACATATGTATGCATAAACGTATGTATAAATATATAATATGTACGCATAAAACGTACGTATAAACGTATGTATAAACAAACGCATGTATAAACGTATGTATAAACTTGTGACAAAGAAAATACGTAGAAAGCGTGGTAAAACATGTCGCAACACATTCGAAATTCTTGGAAAAAGGGAGAGGACCTGCCTCTCCTCTACGATCCAAAAGTATTCCCATATACGTCACAATTTATACGGATACAATCAGTCTTGCGATACGCGCTTGTACGAACGGTTGAAAAAACAAATGTACTTCGCCAAAGAGAGCAGTGCATCATACGTGAAAAAAGAATATAACACGTAATTTTCAACGTTCACAAAAGAAACGTTATTTAATATTATGTACGTACACAGCATGGAGCATCGCGGTTTACTGAACAGACGTTACGATCTGATGGCTACAGGCTACAAATTTTTGAAATTGTAATCAAATTGGAATCAACGTTGGTCCACCGAATTACGTGGAGATTGCCTTAGGAGATCATCGCGGATACGAACTGTCGCTGTCTCTCGAAACGTGGAAGGTCCTCTACGAGTAGCGATGGAATATTTATAAGATGCTGTGAAATGAATATAAAGATAATTTTATAAACGTTGAACTGCTAACTGTCAGCTTTTGCACGCTGAACGTTGCTATGCTCGTACGTCTCGATTCTTCGTCCGCATTATGATGACCGAAACGACATTACGATGTATGTTTGCGTTTGGCAGATGTATCGATGTAACGTTCGAGCGATTAGCTCGACTCGTTGATATGGTGTCAAGTATATGCGATTCTCCAACATCGCGTCTGAGAACACTATACGTGATAGCGACATTTTCAATAGACATCAGCTCGTCGATTGCGAACTATTGGCTTTAGTTTTTAATACTTATGAAAAAAATAAAACAATGTAATAAGATGTCAATAAAAAAAATTTTCGTGCAAATCACTATATATATGTATTTTCTTTTACTCTCCATCTTTTTGATTTTTACTCGACGCGCTAGTAAAAATCATATTGAAAAAACTGCGTCCTAAAAATAAGAGATTTTGAGACATGTAGTCTATTGATTCATTTTTTTTTGTCCCGGTTACGCGCTCTAACATCATCGCGCGCGTCTATCTTTCTTTAACATGCAAGCCCTTGTTACCTACACATTTTTTGTGACATCTAGAGTTCTATAGTTCTATAATCTACAGACATTTTTATGAGTTTCATATGCAGCGCAAATGTATCCTAGATAATCTCGCTATGGCAAAGGATACTTCTCAGCGTTAGTTTTTGTCAGATTTCGTCTGCGCGAGATTCATTTTTTTCTTATGCAAGTAATTTTTTTTTCTCAACGTACTGCAAAAGTATTTTACCGCTTACAAAATTACATTAAGTGACTAGGGTGATAGTGGAACATAGTGACAGTTATACATTAGTGTGGTTTTTTTAAAAAAGTTTCATCGAATAGTTTTCACTCTCACGCAATAACTTGAGCAACTATGAGCAACCTCAGGGAGCTTTTAGAAATAACTTATGAATATCTCGTTGAGGGAATAAGTCATTTTTTTTCTTTCTATTTGTATCTCTTTTAACGTTTCTTTTTATTTTTCTTTTTCCAGTACATTATGATCGACAACCAAAAGGTTGTGCGGCTACAATTATTAAATAAAGTGGAGATCCTGGTAATTCTTCTGGTAAGTTCAGTTTAAATTTTAAATTATAAATTATAGGATATTTTCTAATTATCTTTTTTTCTAATTTACTTTGTTATACTTTTTCTAGGAGACACATCGTAACAACATTAGAGGATTTATCAATATATTTAACAAACAAATGATACGTTGAGGCAGAGAGGCGGTGGGACTGAGAGAAACGAGAAATACTTGATGTTTGGGAGGATCAAGACTTGATTTGGTTGAACTTTTCGGCCTCCGACCGTACGAGCCCGATCCGGAGCCGAAAGATTAGAATTGTAAGTTGATAAAATTTTATGTATAAAACATGAATAAAATTAAAAAAAGGAATACTTAT
>NW_017259577.1:588906-627543 GCF_001594045.1 Atta colombica | reverse complement strand
CATCTTTAAAAGCAGCGGCGGCGGCGATGGCGGCGGCGGCAGCAGCGACAGCGGTGGCGATAGCGACGGCGACGGCGCTGTGGCGACGACAACGATAGCGCTGAGGCCTTCCCGCGCCTACGAGTACACCCCCCCCCGACGCCTTCATCCCACGCCAACGAGTACTCCCCTTATTGTAATAGATATTATTCACTGCTTTACAAACACACAAATTTACTTCTTTAAAAACAAAAATAATATAAGAAGACAATTTCTGTTTTAAAACAGATAATTTATTTTTAAAGCACTGAATTTGTATTTTTAGAGCAATTTATGTTTTAGAACAGATAATTTGTTTTTAGAACAGTTGTAATTACAATTTTCCCTAGCTCTGTTTTATTTTACTCCAAATTGGAACAAGAGGTACTAATTCAGATTTTGTTATTTTACTCATAAAGCCTAAAATTATATCTTTTTGCAAATAGTATTAGGTATACAACTTTGCTTCCGCCGTTTCTCTATAGATGGCTTTAACGGTAAGTGGTGGTCGAAATAAATAGATCATAGACGTCATACAATAAACTTGGGCATCTGTCAACATAACTCCATAGAACATTAGTCGATTTGTGTCTGCATCATAAAGTTATTCTCGATTGAAAATGTCAGTTTACGAACCAAATTCTCGTCATTTGCGGGAGGTTTTAATTTTTTGCTTCAATATGAAGAAATCTGCGACTGAGGCTCATCGAATGCTCTCAAATATTTATGGTGAGGCCGCTATTAGTGAAAGATCGTGTCGTAAGTGATTTCAACGCTTCAAGAACGATGATTTTGACGGCATAGCGGTGGAAGAGAGAAGGTTTTCCAAGATGCAGAATAGGAGGCATTACAAGAGCGACTCGTGTCAAAATCAAGAAGCTTGCCAAAATCATGATTGCTTGTGAACAGTTGCTTGAAAGGCAAAGACGGAAGGGATTTCTGCATCGCATTGTGACTGGGGACGAAAAATGGGATCATTACGATAATCCCAAGCGCAAAAAATCATGAGAAGTTCCCGGCCATGCTTCCACGTCGACGGCCAAACCGAATATTCACGCTCCAAGGTCATGCTCTGTATTTGGTGAGACCAGCTCGACGTAGTGTATTATGAACTGTTAAAACCGACTGAAACAATCACAGGCGATCGGTATCGAACGCAATTAATGCGTTTGAGCCGAGCATTGAAAGACAAACGGCCGCAATACAACGAGAGACACGATAAAGTGATTTTGCAGCATGACAATGCTCGACCCCATGTTGCGAAAGTGGTCAAGACATACTTGGAAACGTTGAAATGGGAAGTCCTACCCCACCCGCCGTATTCTCCAGACGTTGCTCCCTCTGACTATCACTTGTTTCGATCAATGGCACACGGCCTGGCTGACCAGCACTTCCGGTCTTATGAAGAAGTAAAAAATTGGATCGATTCGTGGATAGCCTCAAAAGATGATCAGTTTTTTCGACGCGGGATTCGTACGCTACCCGAAAGATGGGAGAAAGTAGTGGTCAGCGATGGTCAATACTTTGAATCATAAATGTATAACCAGTTTTTTACAATAAAGCCTCGAATTTCGGAAAAAAAACGGCGGAAACAAAGTTGTACACCATAAAGCTGAATAATTTTTGCGTCATGTGCATTAAAAGAAATAAACATATATGTTATAAATAAAGAAATATGTATATTTCTAAAAATTATTATAACTGTCCCTAGTTTTCTCTAAATTTAAATTTCATTATTATTAAGGAAGGATCTTAGTTTAAGATCATTTTATGAAACGCCGATTAATTAATAACTTAATCAGCCAATTAGTTCATTGCAATTCGAATGAACTAATCGGCCGATTAAGTTAATCGGCGATTCGAAAAGTCTTTAGAATGTTTGCAAAAGAGGTAAACTTAGGAACTTTTTTAGGAAATTATAACTCTGATAAATTTTAGGAATATACATATATCTTTTATACATATTTTATAGTTAAATACAAAATTAAAAAAAAAATTTTATTAATATTTGCCCGTAAATTATACGTCGCACAAGACGTTTCATGTGACCATAATTTGCAATTGACATTATAGAATATAATATATAATAGAATATAATTGTTATAGAATATAGAGACCATTCAAACAATCTAAAACAAAAAGTAAGATATATTATCATTTGTTTTTAGTGCTTCTTTACGAACTTCCATGTAAAATTTTATTTACAAATGAGTGCGTGCAGCAGAACATAACTATTGCGTAACAATTTATTTAATTTATAAGAGTTGCAACATATTGAGTGTTCTGCTGAATGCTTTTATGATATTAGCTATCGCATGTTGAGTATAGAAGAATTTATAATAACATTTAATCTTTACTATATATGTAGAAAATATTTATACATACAATATACGAATTTGAGCTATTATTTATAAATATTTTTAATTTTCCATTTGCAATAATCGACAGCAACAATTTTTTATTTCGAAAGTGTCTACTACATTGTAATTACATGGTCATATAGGTATGTATTTATATAATATATTGTGCTTCAAAAAATGAAAGCAGCTTTTTAAATCAACATGTTTTATTTGAAACTCAGCATATTTTAGTTTATTAAAAATCATGGTGACCGCTGAGTGAACTTGTTGAGGCATTGAATGCCTCAACAATTTAAGAATTCAGCAGATAATTATAAAACAGTTGCAAAATTGTTGCATTCTGCTGAATGTGTCCAATTTTTTTAGGTAAATCTTATTTGAAAAGAAATTATTGAGAATAGAATAAGTTTCCGCCGTTTTTTATCAAAAATTAAGCATTTATTGTGAAAGAACGGTACATAATGTTTTATTCAAAGTAATGACTATCGCTAGCCACTACTTTTTCCCATTTTTCTGGTAGCATGTGGTAGCGTCAGAAGAACGCTTCATCTTTTGAGGCTATCCAATCATCGATACAATTTTTGGTATCTTCATATGATGTGAAGTGCTGCTCAGACAAGCCATGCGTCATCGATCGGAAGTGGTAGTCGGAAGAAGCAATGTCTGGAGAATACGGCGGGTGGGATAGAACTTCCCATTTGAATGTTTCTAAGTAGATTTTGACCGGCGCCGCAACATGTGGTCAAGCATTATCATACAGGAGAATAATTTTGTCATGCCTGGAGTAGTAGTGGGCGCGTTTTTCCTTGAGTGCTCGGCTCAATCTCTTCAATTATGTTCGGTAGAGAGTCTCAGTAATGATCTCGTTCGGTTTGAGCAACTCATAATACACAACACCAAGCTGATCCCACCAAATACACAACATGAATTTTTTTCTATGAATTCGGCTTAGCTGTCGATGTTGAAGCATGGCCAGGTGGTCCCCATAATTTCCTCTTCTTTAATATTCGTATATTGTATGTATAAATATTTTCTACATATATAGTAAAGATTAAATGTTATTATAAATTCTTCTATACTCAACATGCGATAGCTAATATAAAAGCATTCAGCAGAACACTCAATATGTTGCAACTCTTATAAATTAAATAAATTGTTACGCAATAGTTATGTTCTGCTGCACGCACTCATTTGTAAATAAAATTTTACATGGAAGTTCGTAAAGAAGCACTAAAAACAAATGATAATATATCTTTTTGTTTTACATTGTTTGAATGGTCTCTATATTCTATAACAATATTATTGTAGTGGATCCATTTTTCATCATCAGTGACTATACGATGCAAAAAACCTTTTCGTTTATGCCTGGCAAACAGCATTTCATATGTGAAAAATCAGCGTTCAATGTTTCTCGGCTTCAGTTCATATATGGAACCCAATTCCCTTGCTTTTGAATCATTCCCAATGATTTCAAACGATATGAAATTGTTTGTTGAGTCACTCCTAATGTAAGTGCAAGTTCTTTTTGCGTTTGGCACGAATCTTCATCCAATAATACTTCCAATTCCGCGTCTTCGTACACTTTCGGCTTTCCGCTACGTTCTTTATCTTCGACGTCAAATTCACCGTTCTTAAACTTTTCAAACCACTCACGACAACTTCTCTCACTTAAGGCAGCATCATCATATGCTTCTACAAGCAATCTATGAGCCTCAGCTGCAGATTTCTTCAAATTAAAGAAGTAAATCAAATGTTTCCGCAAATGACGCTTATTCGGCTCAAAACTCGACATTTTCGTACAAAAAAAAATATATGATGCTGATACAAAATCGCTAATATTTCAAGGTTGGTATTGCCGGATGTCCAATCTTACGATATGTCGTTTTACATCAAACAATTTTAAGTTATAGTTTATTAGACGCCATTTTTTGCAAACGGCGGAAACTTATTTGTACTCCTAATAGATTTCTTCGTCATTTTTTCAATATTTTTTTTACCAAAAAAAAGTTAATTATTTTATTGGTTTTGTAAATTATTAATAACTGTTTTTACATAAAAAATATAACAGTTATTTTGAATTGTTCATAAAAAGAAATTGATTCAATTATTGATTTTCGAGTTACGATATCAATAGAATCGAAAAATATGATTTCAAGAAAAACGTATTAAAATTTTGAATAATATGCAATTTATATATTTATTTATATACTTATGAATTTTTGGTTATTTGCTATTTCTGATCCATAAATCTTCTTTATTGTGTAAAAGATTCTATTTTCTTTATAGTTTTTCGAATATAAATGGATCTCCACGTTCTGTACAAATCCTTACCTGAACGCGTCGAATACTTAGCTGCTAAATCGTTTATAACTTTATTTTAAATTTTAAATTTCGAAAGAATATCTTAGAAATATATTTTTTTAGAAACAACCTATAAAAATTAATGCCTTAAATAGTCTAACAGGATCTTATATGTTCTAATAACATTGTTAATTTTATATACGGTTCTTAAACATTTGTGAAACGTAATTTTATAGTAGTAGACAGTACAAAGTTTTTACTAATATAATTCGATTACTTTAAACATAGTAAATAATACTTAATAAATTAAGTTTTTGATAAGTGTGGCGTATATATTGGAGTTACCCTAATATATTAACTGTTTTATACGGATAAGCGGTTTAAGCGAATCCTACATCTTCCCGGCTCGTGAGGGCGAATGTATTTGCGTACACTGATTTAATTTCTTTAATTTTGTTATCTTTAGCTAGAATTTTAATTAGAATTTTGATAACAAACGCGGGAATTGGTATCTACGTATTAAGCTGTTTCATCCGAATGCCAGAAAAGAGGAATATCGCCAGAAGAAGACTGCCGAAGAGACCCTGGAATACTCTCAGTGCGAAGATGCGCAGGTCGTATATTTCTTACAATTATTCTTTGCGCCCGCCGTTTATGGTCTTGTAGTGCTGATCCTGTTTTTACAGAGAAGATTTAACGGCCACTGAAACCTCAAAATGGAAGCCTCTGACATATACTAGTACCGTGCCGAGAAAATTACGAGTATACGATATCATAGTAGAACAGTGAGCTAAAACAATTAGCCAAGTAAATCAGCGCGACTCAAGACTCCGCTAAGAATTACTGCGGGAAACAAAATCCACTCCACGGGAGAGTACGAGAGGATTTGACTGACAGAAAGCTGCCCTGATGGAAATTCGAATTACGTGCCGAAGTTACGTAGCTGCCGCACGGGTCCACACAATTCGCGGGATCGCGCGAGCCGACTATCAGCCAAGGTTGGGAGAATCCGATCCCAAAGGACTTCACTATCTGCGTGGTGTCCCTTGCCGAGAATATAGAAATTACTTGCGTTGAGGCACAAGCCTCAAACAGATCACTGGAAGGAGGACGCAATATCTTATGCACTATTAAATAAGGGAGAAGAAATAAAGATAAGAGAGGTCGAAGAATGGCTACTATCTGAGAAGAAGGATATACTGATGAGACAAGCGTTAAAAGATTGTAAGACGATCTCCAACATGTGAGATCGGGTGTATCGCACGTATTAAATTCGAGTTGAGAAACTATAGCCTATAGCTACCGCGAGTAAAGTTATGCCTTATTTTTTCGCTCGTTGTCTCCGACAACGATTGTCCCACTCAGATTCTCCTGTTTCTCCCTTCAATGAGAGACTAATGTGTGTCTTTTTTCTGGTGGAAATGGAAATTCCACTTCTATCTTCTATTTCGTGACAATAAATACCACACAAATATCATCAAATCGACAAAAAAATCATTGATTCTATCGATTAATGATTCTATTCATCGACAGAGTCAATTTGTTTTTCGAAAGAATTCAATGTCGAAGGGGACGATATCATCCTTATCACAATTCAAGCATAAAATTTGAAGAAAATCATTATTGAAATTCGTTTAAGGGCGTCCCATCATTTGAATTCAGATCTTAAAATGGATTTTAAAATGGAAATTCCACTTCTCTATTTCTTTCACTCAACCTTCGGGTATCCATTGATACCATTCCCGATGTCGAATCTTATCGAAGGTTCACCAAAGTAAAAGGAAATCATGACCTCGCTAAAAACTCGAAAGAGCTAATACTTCTTTAAGTTAAATAAGCATCCATTTAATTTAACCAATTAATTTTAACCAAATCGGATTATATTTACGTTACTATTAAAATTTTGTAGTAATGCGAGGAAATTCAGAACTTTAATTGTAAAATTTGGCAACTTTTAATAGCAGAAAATATTGCATGACGCAAGGTGAATTATTAAAAATTTATGTCCACATGGAAAGAACGCATTTTACTAAATTATTATTTAAAAATTTAGAAGTAAAAGAGAGTAGATTGCGAAGGGAGGAGGAAAGGTAAAATGAATTTTTTCTTATTTCTATGATGAATAGTAGATTTTCTTTCAGATTCACTAAATATTTATGATCTGTAAAAATTAAAAAACCGTTAAATTAAAATTTCTCAACATTTATATTTTTTTAAGAATGTATCAATTTTGTCTCCCCTTATGTGCATAAAATGACTTAATGGGTAAATTTATAAAAAGTTAAAAGTATATTTTTTTACGAAGAAATAAAAAAAGTATTTTTTACAATAAAAAGATTATTTTATTGTAGCAAATACTTCATTTTAGTATTACAATATAAGAATGCAATTAAAATAAAAAACGGAAAAGATTAGTGAATTGCATATGATGAGATTTATTATTACATAGGTAACCAACAGGTAAAGATGAAATTTAACGTAATCGTTTATGCATATTAACAATTATATTAGATGTACAACTTTGCTTCCGCCGTTTTCCTATAGATGGCTTTAGCGGTAAGTGGTGGTCGAAATAAATAGATCATAGACGTCATACAATAAACTTGGGCATCTGTCAACATAACCCCATAGAAACATTAGTCGATTTGTGTCTGCATCATAAAGTTATTCTCGATTGAAAATGTCAGTTTACGAGCCAAATTCTCGTCATTTGCGGGAGGTTTTAATTTTTTGCTTCAATATAAAGAAATCTGCGGCTGAATGCTCAAATACTTATGGTGAAGCCGCTATTAGTGAAAGAACATGTCGTGAGTGGTTTCAACGCTTCAAGAACGGTGATTTTGACGTCGAAGACCGGCATAGCGGTGGAAGAGAGAAGGTTTTCGAAGATGCAGAATTGGAGGCATTACTTGAGCAAGACTCGTGTCAAAATCAAGAAGAATTGGCACGATCATGGGGAGTGACTCAACAAGCCATTTCAAAACGCCTCAAAGCCATGGGAATGATTCAGAAGCAAGGAAATTGGATGTCGTACGAATTGAAGCCGAGAAATGTTGAACGGCGTTTGTTGGCTTGTGAACAGCTGCTTGAAAGGCAAAGACGGAAGGGATTTCTGCATCGCATTGTGACTGGGGACGAAAAATGGGTTCATTACGATAATCCCAAGCGCAGAAAATCATGGGGAGTTCCGACCATGCTTCCACGTCGACGGCTAAACCGAATATTCATGGCTCCAAGGTCATGCTCTGTATTTGGTGAGACCAGCTCGACGTAGTGTATTATGAACTGTTAAAACCGACTGAAACAATCATAGGCGATCGGTATCGAACGCAATTAATGCGTTTGAGCCGAGCATTGAAAGACAAACGGCCGCAATACAACGAGAGACACGATAAAGTGATTTTGCAGCATGACAATGCTCGACCCCATGTTGCGAAAGTGGTCAAGACATACTTGGAAACGTTGAAAGTCCTACTCCACCCGCCGTATTCTCCAGACGTTGCTCCCTCTATCACTTGTTTCGATCAATGGCACACGGCCTGGCCTGACCAGCACTTCCGGGCTTATGAAGAAGTAAAAAATTGGATCTATTCGTGGATAGCCTCAAAAGATGACCAGTTTTTTCGATGCGGGATTCGTACGCTACCCGAAAGATGGGAGAAAGTAGTGGTCAGCGATGGACAATACTTTGAATCATAAATGTATAACCAGTTTTTTACAATAAAGTCTCGAATTTCGGAAAAAAAACGGCGGAAGCAAAGTTGTACACCTAATATGTTTATTTAAAAAATTCTTTTGCAACCACCAGTTATATATTTTCAATACATATTGTAACGCGCAGTTCTTAACATGTTGTCCGCGTCGTATATTATTAGTAACATCTAGATTACATAAAGATTCCATGTCTTCGTAAATTGCATTCAAAGTTTCGATGTACATGCGTTCTCGCTCATCATCAAGAAACAAGTTCCACAGCCACATTCGTTTCTCGCGTCTCTTGACACGACAGCATTATCTTCAAATAATCTGTCGTAATCAGGCGTTTCGCCTCATTGTACGAGATCATCCCGTCTCTCATCGCAATCCATGGTGATAAGCAATCAATCAGGAAGCGCAAGACCTGTCGGATCTTATCAAAAATTTCCATCGCACGCGACTCGTAAAAATGTAATGCGAGAACGATCTCCTGTTTCAGCACCACTTCCTTCACGATAAATTTCTTGTTAACAATGAACCCTTGCAGATCCACGAATTTTGGCATGGGCATGTTGTTGAGAAGACTGAGATTGATTGCGATCATCCTCATGTATATCGTAGATTTTTATATCACGTTGAAGGTGTATTTAGGTGATTTTGCGCACAACGTTGGTCAATGGATTATATTGAGCTACGTGATCGTGTATGATGAGACAATAGACTGTTGTATTTGCAGGCACATTCTCCTTGCAGTCAAATTCTATACGTACGTCTACAGTGGCACTCTTGATGGATTCGTTTTGTCGCATTCAATGACCACAAAAGATCCTTTCTCGACAAATGAGAGCACGTTGAGTAGCGTTTCAAAGCAATCGATTCATAATATGTTCTACGAAAACGCGCATACATATCAAATAGAACAGCGTATCTCTTTTTGCCAAAATCCAGATTTAAATCGTCGGATAAAACGCTGAATTTAGATAAAGTTTTACGTTATTCAAATTACAATCGTAATTTCGAACACGCTAACATTTGGCGATATGATATTTTTTCGATCGGTTTGCAGAGATAACACATCGAGGCTTCTCAAGCTGAGTCGCCGTTTTGACAGCCCATGAATGTTTGGTCATATAACAGAGGATACTCGTACAGATCCCACGAGCGAAAACTCATGCTCAGATAATGAACGCTTTCCAATGCTCGCAGCATTGATAATTTATTAACTTCGTTTAACGCAACGTGAAGCATCCGCCACTGTACTTTAAATAATTCAACCTTAGATTCCGTCACAGGACTTCCAAGGAATTGTAATCGTTGCGCGCTCGTATCAAAATTAATTCGTGGCGAGCTTTGACGATCAGGCTTTTGTAATCTTCGCAAAAGCTCAAGAGCATGCTTAGCGGCATGCAAAAATTAAAGTATCCTTCCTCCGTGTTTGATTTAGAATTTCATCCAGCGTTCAGCGGAATTAAAGCTTTATCGTACGTCATTGACACGTAATTCTTGAGCGTGCTAATTATACTCACGTTTCGGTTGCGGTCAATCTCCACATTGAGTTCATATCGAATTTTATCAAACATGATACGCCATGATAAAATGCCTATCAAACATGATATCGCCTCTTTTTTTTTGCTGCTGTCGCTCTGTCCGCGTTTGTAGGGGCTGAAATACAGTCTGAGTATTTGTGCGTATTTGTGCGGAGCGAGATACAGTCCGCGACCCTATTCGATCGTGACATTGCAGCTCCTTGAGCTCACGTCGCGCAGCTTTGCTATCGTTTACCGCTTTCGCCACGCTAGCTGCGCCGCCAATCAAGAATTCGAGCGCGCCCAACATTGGCAGAAAAGGTAACACGCCACCTCATTTCGCCGTCGATAATATCCATTTTTTCGTTGTCTTTTTCCTCGTTGTCGTCTTCTTCAGTTTCATGCCCATGCCGATCTTGGTCTTAGTTTTCATCGCTGTCTAAACGGCAGTAGCGGCGGCTCTCTCGCTCAAAGTCTCTCGTGGTAACGCGTCCTAACGCTTTATCGACAAGTATCTTATCCGTTGCATGTCTATCAGTGAGATCGTTGCTCCGAGAATACGCAATGTCATGTTCTCGACACGCTCGCGTCACCTCTGACTAATCGCTTTGTAAGCCGAGTGCCCGGACCGCAAAACTGATAGCCCGGAATATATAACTCGAAAGAAAGCGCGATTTATCGCTCGATTCAGACCGCCGCCCGATGCCGACATTCGCTACAGTCCTTTATCTTCGGTGCGGGATCGTCGATATGCGTCCGTTGCCATGACTGATTGTAATGCTAGTCGCAGCGATAAGTTCGATTCTCCGAATCTGCCTTCACGTGTTCCCGAAGTTTGTCCCAGACGTGTTCGATGTAATCGTACACGCGAAAATATGATCTTCAGTATATATTGCAACTTCTCAAGTCTCGAATATCGGAAGGATGACATACAGCATGAGATACATTTTGTTACTGCGCGATTCGTAAATTCGCACGCCTTTAAATAGTCGTTCGAGAGCGCGTAACCTTTAGTATGAGTATGAAATTCGTGCTGCAACCGCTGACGATATGCATCACAAACTGTAACGCGAAGTCACGAATGATGAGAGGCAGCGCAAAGAAGTGCAAGCATGGCGAAATGTTGCCGAGTACTATACGCGCGATTATTTGCGGTCCGTCGAATTGCAGTAAAACGTTCTCATATTTATTCGAGAGCCCGAATGGCGTTTCGAGAACGTGTATGTCTAATCGAAATCGCTGCAACAGTCAAAGTATCGATATCTCGAAAATTTATTTACATCTAGATGAAATCGGCTACTTTACGTTCTTCAACAACAGCGATGTTGTTCCACCGAGCGAAGCGCGTTCAAATTCTATTTTTATCTTTGATGACGTGCATGCGACAAGCAGGATACAGTGAGAGAATACTTTTCGATGAGTCGCCACGCGTAAGTCGATTGTTTCTATCTCTGTCAGACGTATGCGAGAATACCTAAACATCTGATACGCGACAACGCGAATTTGATCCTGTTCTGTCCTGTTCAAACAGAACGGTACCAACTTGAAACACATTTACAATGGTCATGTAAATACCGACATGTACGTATACAAAATTCGTACGATGAATTTTGTGCGTTGTGCCGCGAAAATTGTTGGCAACAAAAATATGGATTTCTAGTGATAGACAAAGACAATGCGTTCACAAATGGACGATACAGAAAAGATTTAACGAGTTCGCGATACCATAACGTGACCAGTCGTTGCCGATACTTAGCATGAACATGACAGATGTGCGTAAGCATGAAAAAATCGCAAGGGAAATCGAGAAGATGAGCGAGTCGATCCGCAAGAAATATCGCGCTCTGAAGACCGATAGAAGAGGGGGGCGAGGAGGACATCACGTTGGATAGGCATTTTAAACCTCTTATCGAACCGCTGCGACTTTTCGTTGACAGCTCCGATGTGCGCGCGACAAAGAGAGTGCCGCGCGACGAAGATGCAGCGTCTGTCTCTAAATGTGAAAAGAAGGAGGAAGAGGAACAAGAGGAAAGAGAGCGAGATGTTCGAGCGTTCCGCAATTCCGCGTAAATTTGATGATCGTGTACAGCCAATAACTTCCACGTACCAAAATCGTATCGACGATAAAGTCGTTGGACAATGTTTTCGATGGAAGACTCGCTAGCGACGAAGGTTCAAAATCAGCTGCAAACGTCGGAAGGTCGAGAGGCATTACGAGCCAGCTCGGATCTCCTGGGTCAAAAGTACGTCGAGGGGAACGCTAGATAAAGAAAGAGTTATATAGATCACGTGTACGTGTACGGTGTTTATCTACACAAGGGCTGATGTTTGGCAATAACATTTTGATGTGGATGACGCGGACAATTATCGACGGTGTACGATGCGCCAGTATACCCGGTTTTTACGAATTGATTTTCAAGAGAATTCCCGACGATCTCTATCTCTACACGGAAGATATGAACAAGTACAAGAGCATGCTACTGGCGACGAACACGCACAAACACAAGCATTAATTGCAGGGTCGATTATTGAGCAACAGGGGATATAAATACAAATACGTAATCGCGCCATGATGTCGATCACATCCAAGAAACAGAAGAAGAAATTTGGAAAGAGATTACCTCACGCAATGATATTGAATGAAACAACACGATTGATTACGTGCACTGGGATGATCCCAACGAGCTGGTGGATCGTCTACGATTGCTCGACGCTTCGCAAGAGTTGTTGCCCCGAGTGGACAACAATGCTTACGAGAGGCTGTCGATCATCGAGGAACTTCGCGAAGCCGGTCTTATTATAAATTAAATCGTGTACCCATGAAACGAATCAGTCGAGTGACACCATCGAGAAAAAATACATGATTGTCTTGTACCCTGTGTTTTACGCGTTGAATCATAAAAAAGAGATCTGAGAAAAAGAGAGAAAAAAGTAGCTCCGAGAAACGTCGACTCGTCGAGGAATTGCACGCTCCGGTGAGAAGAAATTTTTCGCGAAAGCGCTTCATAATTTGCGGATATGACGATCTGTGGCAGGCTGATGTGATTCAAATCCGTACTCAGGTTTAAACAGAGGTCACCACTACATACTCACCGTCATCGATGTGTTGAGCAAGTACGCATGAGCCGTCCCACTCAAGGTAGAAGCGAGACGGCTCACGCAATCGCTAAGATCGTTCGAGAGAGTGGAAGATGTTTACGTTCGAAAAACGAAAAATTTATAAACGGATATGGAGAAAGAGTTTTACAACACCGATGTGCAGAAAATCTTGAAAAAACACGATGTTAATCAATATTCCACATATTCGACGTTGAAAGTGTCAGTGGTCGAACGATTCAATCGCATGCTCAAGAATGACATGTGGAAGATGTTTACACTCAATGGTAATTACAAGTGGGTCGACGAGCTACAGCGTCTCGTGATAGACTCGTACAGATTAGAACGCGCGCAAGCATCGCACCATCGGCATGCGACCCGCCAACGTAATTCCCGCGATCGTCGAAAGACTTTTGGACACAGTGTACAGCGCGATAAAGATCGCGGGTCCTGCAAAATTCAAAGTAGGCGATTCGGTACGCGTGAGCAAGTACAAGATTTTTGAGAAAGGTTACACGCCAAATTGGACCACCGAGGTATTTACAATCGTTAAGGTGCTAATCCTGTAACCTATTTACTCGAGGATTATCGCGAAAAATCTGTCACTGGAGCGTTTTACGAGCACGAATTGCATCGTTCATCCGGATGTGTATCTCGTAGAGAAAGTACTGCGCAGGAAGGGAAACAAGGTATGTCAAGTGGCTGGGATTCGATGGATCGCAGGATACACAAAAACAATGCTATTTGATAAAATTTTGATTCATATATTTTATTTCTACATATAAAAAATATATAAATATAAGTATATAAACGTGTAAAATATATTTTTTTTATTATCCTTTCCATCTTTGTTTTGGAGTATACAGATATAAATGTACGATACATGAAATGAAAAGGGAATTGGGAGTACAAATAAGTTTCCGCCATTTGCAAAAGACGGCGCCACTAATAAACTATAGTTAAAATTATTTGATTTAAAACGACATATCGTAAGACATCCAGCAACACCATAACCTTGAAATATTAGCGATTTTGCATCAGCATTATATACTTTTTTTTGTACGAAAATGTCGAGTTTTGAGCCGAATAAGCGTCATTTGCGGGAACTTTTGATTTACTTCTTTAATTTGAAGAAATCTGCAGCTGAGGCTCATAGATTGCTTATAGAAGCATATGGTGATGCTGCCTTAAGTGAGAGAAGTTGTCGTGAGTGGTTTCAAAAGTTTAAGAACGGTGAATTCGAAAGAACGTAGCGGAAAGCCGAAAGTGTACGAAGACGCGGAATTGGAAGTATTATTGGATGAAGATTCGTGCCAAACGCAAAAAGAACTTGCACTTACATTAGGAGTGACTCAACAAACAATTTCATATCGTTTGAAATCATTGGGAATGATTCAAAAGCAAGGGAATTGGGTTCCATATATGAACTGAAGCTGAGAAACATTGAACGCTGATTTTCACGTATGAAATGCTGCTTGCCAAGCATAAACGAAAGGGTTTTTTGCATCATATAGTCACTAATGAAAAAAGGATCCACTACGATAATCCGAAAAAAAGGAAATCATGGTGACCACCTGGCAATGCTTCAACATCAATAGCCAAGCCGAATATTCATAGAAAAAAACTTATGTTGTGTATTTGGTAGGATCAGCTTGCTGTCGTGTATTATGAGTTGCTCAAACCGAACGAGACCAATACTGGGGCTCCCTATCGAACACAATTGATGAGACTGAACCGAGCATTCAAGGAAAAACGCACCCACTACTACTCCAGGCATGACAAAATTATTCTCCTACATGATAATGCTAGACCACAAGTTGCGGCGCCGATCAAAACCTACTTAGAAACGCTCAAATGGGAAGTTCTACTCCACCCGCCGTATTCTCCAGACATTGTTCCTTTCGACTACCACTTGTTCCGATCGATGACGCATGGCTTGTCTGAGCAGCACTTAACATCATATGAAGACCAAAAATTGTATTGATGATTGGATAGCATCAGAAGATGAAGCGTTCTTTCGACGCGGTATCCACATGCTACCAGAAAGATGAGAAAAAGTAGTGGCTAGCGATGGCCATTACTTTGAATAAAACATTATGTACCGTTCTTTCACAATAAATGCTTAATTTTTGATAAAAAACGGCGAAAACTTATTTGTACTCTCAATAGTAATATTGTATATAATAAATAGTACTACATAAAACATATTAGGTGTACAACTTTGCTTCCGCCGTTTTTTTTTCCGAAATTCGAAGCTTCATTATAAAAAACTGATTATACATTTACGATTCAAAGTATTGTCGCTGACCACTACTTTCTCCCATCTTTCGGGTAGCGTACGAAAAAACTGGTCATCTTTTGAGGCTATCCACGAATCGATCCAATTTTTTACTTCTTCATAAGACCGAAAGTGCTGATCAGCCAGGCCGTGTGCCATTGATCGAAACAAAATAGTCAGAGGGAGCAACGTCTGGAGAATAGCGGGTGGGGTAGGACTTCCCATTTCAACTTTTCCAAGTATGTCTTGATCACTTTCGCAACATGGGGTCGAGCATTTTCATGCTGCAAAATCACTTTATCGTGTCTCTCGTTGTATTGCGGCCGTTTGTCTTTCAATGCTCGACTCAAACGCATCAATTGTGTTCGATACCGATCGCCTGTGATTGTTTCAGTCGGTTTTAACAGTTCATAATACACTCCGAGCTGGATTCCCACCAAATACAGAGCATGACCTTGGAGCCATGAATATTCGGTTTGGCTGTCGACGTGGAAGCATGGTCGGGAACTCCCCATGATTTTCTGCGCTTGGGATTATCGTAATGAACCCATTTTTCGTTCCCAGTCACAATGCGATGCAGAAATCCCTTCCGTCTTTGCCTTTCAGCTGTTCACAAGCAAACAAATGCCGTTCAACATCTCTCAGCTTCAATTCGTACGGCATCCAATTTCCTTGCTTCTGAATCATTCCCATGGCTTTGAGGCGTTTTGAAATGGCTTGTTGAGTCACTCCCAATGATCGTGCCAATTCTTCTTGATTTTGAACCCGAATCTTGCTCAAGTAATGCCTCCAATTCTGCATCTTCGAAAACCTTCTCTCTTCCACTGCTATGCCGGTCTTCGACATCAAAATCCCCGTTCTTGAAGCGTTGAAACCACTCACGACACGTTTTTTCACTAATAGTGGCCTCACCATAAGTATTTGAGAGCATTCGATGAATGCCTCAGCCGCAGATTTCTTCATATTGAAGCAAAAAATTAAAACCTCCCGCAAATCACGAGAATTTGGCTCGTGAACTGACATTTTCAATCGAGAACAACTTTATGATGCACAAATCGACTAATGTTTCTATGGGGTTATGTTGACAGATGCCCAAGTTTATTGTATGACGTCTATGATCTATTTATTTCGACCACCACTTACCGCTAAAGCCATCTATAGAAAAACGGCGGAAGCGAAGTTGTACACCTAATAGATAAAGTTTCATGTTGCTCAAATTACAATCGTCGAATACGCTAACATCTTGTGACATGATATTCTTTTTAACCGATCTGCAGAGCAAAGATAACATAATGAGGCTTCTCAAATTAAATAGCCGTTTTGACAGCCCATGAATGCTTGGTTGTAACAAAGAATACTCGTACAGATCCCACGAGCGAAAACTCATGCTCAGATAACGACAGCTTTCCAATGCTCGCAGCATTGGTAATTTATTAACTTCATTTAACGCAACGTGAAGCATCCGCCACTGTACTTTAAATAATTCAATCTCAGATTCCGTCACAGGATTTCCCACTAAGCCATTATAATCGTTGCGCGTTCGTATCAAAATCAATTCGTGGCGAGCGTTGACGATCAGGCGTAATTTTCGCAAAAGTCCAACAGCATGCTGAGCGGCACGCAAAAATTATCCTTCCTCCGTGTCTGATCTAGAGTTTCATTCAGCGTTCAGCGCAATCAAAGCTTTATCGTACATCATTGACACGTAGTTCTTGAGTATGCTAGTTATGTCCACGTTTCGGTTGCGGTCAATCTCCACATCGTTGTTCATATTGAATTTCATCAAACATGAACATCACGCAATTATTTACAAGCGTCGTTAACATGTGATCGTTTTTCTTTTTCATCAACAATCTTTCTTCGACGTAGAAAAAAACTTTCGCACAGCAATGTGTACAAAATATCAATGTGCCCTGTTGCTATATGGGTATTCTTATCTCGTCGCTATACCCGAGCGTCGTTAATATGTGATCGTTTTTCTTTTTCATCAACAATCTTTCTTCGATGTAAAAAAAACTTTCGCATGGCAATGTGTACAAAATATCAATGTATCCTGTTGCTATATAGGTATTCTTATCTCGTCGCTATACCCGAATGTTGTATTAGCGAACGGGTTGTACGTATGAATCTCAATGTTGACGATGCGATCATCAAAGATGGGCTCACAGGTAATATTCAAAATATCAATCATCTCAAAAGTTGCGAACTGTGAATCCCAAAGATTGAATCCCAAAAAAAATTTAATGTTCAATGTGCTGAGCTTCTTCTTGCTGATGCAGTTGAATAAGCAATTGTTATCGAGCGATGATGTCACCGGCCTTATAAAGAAGTATTCTCTCTCTGCTTGCACTCCGCTCCGTTCAATACGAGCAAATATCTCACCCTCACGTTATGGATGTCGCTGTCATACGTGCAATCTGATGGTGATCTCTCCGTGAAAATTGAACAATAATCCATTCAAGTTGCCGTATCGTAGATCCGTAATGTTCCGTGCGATAATCAACAGATAAATGATCTGCGGGCCTTTCCGATATCTTATATCCCAGCGACACGCTCGGCGAAAATTCGTGTATTGTGTGTGTATTGTGTGCCGTTGCTGTACGTGCACGCGGTCACATTACACTCTACACAGATGTTTACGTTCATTATGTTGATCGATACGTCCGATTCGTGCCATCTTCGAGGTCGCAGTATATGCTTTGACGAGAATCCCAGCAGCAATCCGATGATATTGGGTTTGTCAAAGTTAATTCTGTAGGCGTATCTAATCCCGCATCTCATCGTATTGTAGTTTGTGCGGAGCGTTATTGGGTATTCTCCATCCTCGTCATCGTCATCGGTATCATTGTTGCTATTATTACCATGTACTACGTCTCAAGCGCGTCGCGGCGTGGATATTTCCGTAAAATCACGTTTAAAAAATTCGTTTATGTCTCACACTTCGTACAAATCTGTGGGAATTGTATTGTAATTTTCACGTAGTCTTTGCCGAAATAAAATTTATTGTTCGATTCGTTCATGTTCGGTATCGTGTGACAAGTCTCAAAAATCATCAGACCGAGTTCATTGTCGACACAACTCTACAGGAAAATAGTTTGCTGTGAGCAAACTACTTACTGCTCTTCCCGCTCAGCGTAAGTGTCAACGATATTATGGAAAAAAACGTTCGATATTGGGCGGCACTTCCTAGTTTTATAAATTAATTGATCGTTCGTCGAAACTACAAGCGCATCGACCGTTCGTAGAAACTACAAGCATATCTGTCTGCAGAAGTTTTGATACATCTAATAGGATGTGCGATTGTATTCTATCGTCGTAATACCGTTTCCGAAATATCGCACCAGTTCCTTGGGCGGTCGAAGATTACCAAAACTGTCAAAGTACATGACGCGGTTATTTCTCTTCGCGTACCCAGGATCCCATTGCATCGTCCAGATACCGCTTTCGTTTCGACGCGCGCCGCTCGTCGGTAACGTGTTACGCATGAAAACACCTCTAAAATATAATATGCGCATACGTCTTATGAGCACGTCCAATTACACGTTAGTAGTTGCACGCGAGGACATTTTTATCGTTCTTTTGGCCTTTTTTTTTTCTTTGCTGCTATGCATTTGTAGGGGCTGAGATACAGTCGGTATTTGTCCGAGTCCGTATTTGTGCGGAGCGAAATACAGTCCGCAGCTCTGTTCCAGCGCGATCGTGACATTGCAGCTCCTCGAGATGACATTGCACGGCTTTATAATCGTTTCGCCACGCTGGCCATTCCGCCAATTAAGGACCCGAGCGCATCCAGCATTGGCAGAAAAAATAATGCGCTGCTTCGTTTCGCCGTCGATAATATCCATTTTTTCATTGTCTTTTTCCTCATTGTCGTCTTCTTCTTCATACTCATACCGATCTTGTTCTTGGCTTTCATCGCTTCCCAAACAGCAGCAGCGGTTCTCTCAGAGCTGAGTGCCCGGACCGCAAAACTGATAGCCCAGAATATATAACTCGAAAGGAAGCGCGTTTATCACTCGATTCAGCAGACCGCCGCCCGATGCCGACATTCGCTACCTTTATCTTCGATGCCGGACCGTCGATGTATCCGCTGCTAGAACTGATTGTAGTACTCGTCGCAGCGACGATATGTTCGAACCTCCGAACCCCTCACGTGTTCAGGAAGTTTGTTCCACACGTAACCGATATAGTCACCGTAAGAGTACGACCTTCGGTATATACTGCAGTTGCTCGGCGCTCAAGTTCTGAATGTCGAAAGGATGACACAGAGCGAGATACATTTTGTTACTGCACGACTCGGGGATTCGCGCGTCTTTAAATAGGCGGTCAAGAGCGCACAACCCATAGTGTGAACATGAAATTCATACGGCAACCGCTGACGATACACGTCACGAACGCGAAATTGCAAATAATAAAAGGCGGCGTGAAAAAGTGCAAGCACGGCGAAATGGTGCCGAGTACTATACGAGCGATTATTTGCGGCTCGTCGAGTTGCGGTTAAAACCAACATTCTCATAAGTTTGATTCCGAAAAGCCCGAACGGCGTACGTTTCAAAAACGTATACGTTTACTCAAAATCATTACAACAGCCAAAGTATCAATATCTCGAAAATTTGTTTATATCTATCGACGAAATGAAAATAATTACTTTACGTTCTTCAATAACAGCGACGTCATTCCACCGAGTGAGGCATGTCCATATTCTATTTTTATCTTTGATGACGTGGCACAAGCAGGATGCGGTGAGAGAATACTTTCGATAGATCACCACGCGAACGTCGGATCTTCTATCACCTGCTTCTATCTCTATCAGACGTACGTGAGGATACCTAAACATATTTTATACGTGACAACGCAAACCTGTTGAAGACGGTACCTGCTGAAGACAGTACCAACTTGAAACATGTTTACAACAATCATGTAAACACCGACATATACGATAAGTTTTGCGTGTTGTGTCGCGATTGTTGGCAACAAAAATATGGATTTCTAGTGATAGATAAGGATAGTACGCTTACAAATGGATAGATACAGAAAAGGATTTAACGAGTTCGCGGTAGCGTAACATGATCAGTTGTCGATACTTCGTTTGT
This sequence comes from Atta colombica, assembly GCF_001594045.1. Classification (NCBI taxonomy): domain Eukaryota; kingdom Metazoa; phylum Arthropoda; class Insecta; order Hymenoptera; family Formicidae; genus Atta; species Atta colombica. Next base: position 607,175 of record NW_017259577.1, on the reverse strand, counting down.
CAGAAACATGGCAGATGTGCGCAAGCGTGAAAAAATTGTGAGAGAGATGGAGAAGACGAGCGAATTGATTCACAAGAAACATCGCGCTCTGACTGATAGAATCGAGGAGGACATCGCGTTAGATAGATATTTTAAACCTCTTATCAAATCGCGATTTTTCGTCAACAGCCCTGGCGTGCGAGAAAGAGAGAATCGCGCGCTGACAACGCAGAGTGTGCCTCTAAACATGAAAGGAAAGAGGAAGAGAAAGAGAAGGAGCAAGAAGAGGAAGAAGAAACGAGCGAGACATTCGAACGTTCCGCAACTCTGCGTAAATCTAATGATCGATCGTACGATCATGTACAATCGATAACTTCCACACTGCGTGCCAAAATATTGACGATAGAATGCAGAATGTTTTCGAAACGATGGAAGACTCACTAGCGATGAAGGTTCAAAATCAGCTGCAAACGTTGAAAGATCGAGAGACATTACACACACAGACAGACATTACTTTTGGCCCGCTGGGTCAAAAATACGTCGAAGCTGTCCTAAGAGGAGCGCAAGATAAAGAGAGCGCTTTAGATTACGTGTACGGTCATCTACACAAGACTGATGTTTGGCAATAAACGTTTCGACATGGACATAATATAATTATCGACAGCGTACAATATGCTAGTCTTTACGAATTGATTTTCAAGAGAATTCCCGACGATTTCCTCTATACGGAAGACAATAAGCACAAGTACAAGAGCTATTAGCAACGTACACAAACACAAGTATCATTCGCAAAGTCGATTATTAAGCAACAGAGAATAAAAGTACAAACAATAATAATCGCGCCGTTGATGTTGATTACCCCTAAGAAGTAAAAGAAATCTAAAAAAGGATTATCTCACGCAATGACAATGAACGACAACGCGATTACGTGCATTGGGATCTGATCTCAATGAGCTGGTGGATTGTCTAAGACTGCTTTTCACCGAGCGCGCAATAAGGACGAGATGCTGTTGATCATCGAGGAATTTCGCGAAGCAGGTTTTATTATAAATTAAATCCCGTATTGATGAAACGGGTGATGCCAGCGAAAAAAAATACATTATTTTCTTGTACCCTGTGTATTACGAGTTGAATCATGAAAAAAAAAAGAAATCGATGAAAAGAGTTCCGAAAGACATCGACTCATTGAGAAATTGCACGCTCCGGTGAAAAGAAATTTTCCGCGAAGGCGCATAATAGTCCAAGGATACAACGATCTGTGACAAGCTGATATTTAACAGAGACCATATTCACCGTCATCGATGTGCTGAGCAAATACGTGTGAACTGTATTGCTCAAGAGCAAGAGCGGAAGCGAGACGGCTGATGCTATCGCTGAGATAATTCGAGAGAGTGGAAGATGTCCGAAAAATTTCCAAATGGATATGGGGAAAGAGTTTTACAACAGTGATGCAGAAAATTTCTAAAAAAACGTTACGACGTTACGTAGGTATGTAAATATGAAACCGGAATTTACCAATAGATATATGGCCATAGCTGTCAATGTAGTTGCCGTCAGACGGCGCCATTGAAGCCATTTCCTTGTTCTGACATCTGACAAAGATTTTCAACTCACAACAAGTTTCATACAACAGTATAGTTTGTAATAGCGTTGAACATGTTGAATTTTGTGTCTGGAAACTACGATTTGTGGACAGCATTGATTTTCTGTTACCATTTGAAGAAAACTGCTGTAGAATCGCATTGAATGCTTGTCGAAGCTTACGGTGAGCATGCTCTTGGTAAATCACAGTGCTTTGAGTGGTTTAAAAAATTCAAAAGTGGCGATTTTGACGTAAGAAAAGAAGAACGTGGAAAATCACCGAAAAAGTTTGAAGAAAGACAGCGAATTGCAAGCATTGTTGGATGAGGATGACGCTCAAACTCAACAACAATTTGCGGATCAATTGACACGAGAAGCCGTCTCCATACATTTGAAATCCATGGGAAAGATCCAGAAGATAGGAAAATAGGTTCCACATGAACTGAATGAAAGACAGCAGGAAAATCGAAAAACCACTTGCGAAATGCTGCTCGCCAGGTAAAAGAAAGTCATTTCTTCATCGAATTATGTCTGGCGATGAAAAGTGGATATATTTTGAGAATCCTAAGCGTAAAAGATCATGGGTAACTCCAGGCGAACCACTCGACTGCAAGGCCAAATCGCTATGGACGGAAGATAATGTGCTTGGGATCAGAAAGATGTGATCTATTGAGCTGCTAAAACCTGGCGAAACCGTTAATACTGAACGTTAACGATGACAAATGATCAATTTGAATCAAGCTTCGTGTGAAAAACGACCAGAATATCAAAAAAGATAATACAAAGTGATTTTGCTTCATGATAATGCACCATCACACACAGCAAAACTGGTCAAGGAAATGATTGAGGCATTTGGTTGGGAAATACTTTCGCATGCGGCTTACTCACCAGACTTGACTCCGTCCGATTACCACTTATTTGCATCGATGGGACACGCACTTGCTAAGCAGCGCTTCACTTCTTACGAAGATGTAAAATGGCTAGATGACTGATTTGGCTCAAAAGAGCGACAATTTTTTTGGCGTAGCACACAAATTGTCAAACAGGTGGAAAAAATGTATAGCTACCGATGAGCAATACTTCGAATAAAATATTTTTTATCATTTTCATGCAATAAACGTGTATTTTTTATTAAAAAATTCCGGTTTCATATTTACATACCTGCTAATTACTATTCTACGTATTCTACGTATTCTATGTTGAAAGCGTCAGTGGTCGAGCGATTCAATCGCATGCTCAAGAACATGTGGAAAATGTTTATGCTCAACGGTAATTGCAAATGGATGAGCCGCGTCTCGTGTCAGAATACAAGCGCAAGCATCGCACCATTGGCATGCGACTCGCTGACGTAACTCCCGCGATCGCAGAAAGACATTTGGGCACAGTGTACAGCGCAAAGATCGGGTCCGGCAAAATTCAAAGTAGGCGATTCGGTATGCGTAAGCACATTCAAGACGGTTTTTGAGAAGGGTTGTTACATTGAAGCCAAATTGGACCATTAGGTGTTTACCATCATTAAGGTGCAGCGTACCAATCCCGTAACCTATCTACTCAAGGATTATCATGCAAAAACCGTCGTAGCGTTCTACGAGCGTTCTACGAGCGTTCTACGAGTTGCATCGCGCTACTCATCCGGAGTGCATCTCGTGTAGAAAGTACTGCACAGGAAGCGGGTGTACGTATCTGACTATAGGGTGATTACCGATTTCATTACAGGAAATTAAGGAGATCGCCGATCTCATTTTTCAAGCTGGAACATGAAAAAGTGTTGGGCAATTCTTGAGCTAGGAATTCTAGCGTCTGGGTGGCTGATGAAAGGAACGGGGATACACCGTGGTGTTAGCAAAAATTTCACCAAGCGCAAAGAGGATATGAATATTGTTTAATCGTAGACTCCGATAAAGAAGCGAAGAAGGCTGGGATAGCTGCCTGAGGTACTAGGAGTTCCTTAAACACTTCCATAATAACTTCTCGATCTCCAGGGAAAGCGATCTCCATGCCGGATGTTGATTTCTGAAAGGAGAAGACAGAAGTGAACGGAAAGAAAGAGAAATAATGGCTCTGAGATATGGTCAATAGACAGAATAATGGAAACCAGGTCTGGGGAATGCACTACCCCACTGTGCCCGTTACTTTATCATCCATTATTTTCCTCAGAACACGGTAATAAAATGAAAGGAGAAAAGACATAAAAATTTAAACCTTCCCAGGAAAGGGTGAAGGCGTCTACTGCTATCGCGCTCGAGTCAGGGAACCATGATACATAGGATTTGCATTTGTTATTTAAAAAGGCAAATAAATTTATCTTAAAGGGTCCAAAGATTTCCAATTTTCCTCGCGGAAAGCTTTGTGAGAAAGTGACCTTTCTGTATCAGGTCTACTATTCTGGATTCTGGATTCTGCATCTGCAATTACATTTTGTATAGATGGAATGTAAGAGGCGAATATGAAGATGTTACGAGTCTCACACTAACGTCAGATTTGCGCTGAGATAGCCGAAGGTGAGAGAATTGCATGGAGCCAAATTTGTTAATATAAGTTAAAACCGTCATATTGTCAACATGAGTCAAGATGTCACAATCTCGAAGATCTGCAAAAAATAACATAGGTCATTGAAGACTGCTTTAAGTTCTAAAGCGTTTATATGAAGGAATTTTTCGGAAATCGACCACCAACCATGATTCTGTCCAAGATGCCTCCCAACCATTCAAAAAAGCTCTGTAAAAATTTCCCTAACAAAGTTTTCTGAACGAATCCTATTGGATTGATAAGACTTAGAAAAAATTTTAATCCACCATTTAAAAATATGAAGATGCGAGGGAATCGTCATAATTGCTGAGTTCATTCAAATCATCGTTATTTTTAAATAGAGCTAAAATTTTTTCTCTCTCAAAGAAATTAGTATAGAGAAGGTTATATTTAACTGCTGAACATACAGAGACGAGTGAACCGATAAAACTGGCAAAAGTTCTTATAAAGCAGCTTTCTTTGGTAACCTAAATGTTAAGCGTAACAGTTTCTCTTGTCGTTGTGGAGGAATTGAAAGAGTGTTCTATTGAGTCAAATAGGAAGTCTAAATATTTATATTTATATTTAGAGGAGGGTTCCAAGTAAGACTTTGAGTAATTGACGAGGAAACTAAAAGATTGCAGAAGGCCTATAGCAGCGGCGAGATTCACACAGCACTTGTTGAAAAAAGATCCCAGGAGAAGAAAATCATCCAAATATATAACTAATTGATACCTTCTGTCAGATATGTGACACTGGCCTGAGAATCTTTGTGAAGATGTAAGGGGTCATAAACAAACCAAAGGATAATGAATTGAATTCGTAAGGGACTTCATCCCATTGAAAACGTAAGAATTTTCTGTGTCCCTTGAATATGGGGACCAATAAGTACGCATCCTTTAAATCCAGGATGACCATTCTCGTTTCAGGGAACATCAAACGGATAACGGTCTATCAATCTTCAAATTTAAAATATAATGGTGATTCAAATATAATGGTGACCTCTGCCTTAAAAATAAAGTCTCTACTGTAAAAACAAAAATTATATGAAAAACAATTTGTATTTTAAAAAAGAGAATTTGTATTTTAAAACAAAGAATTTGTTTTTTAAGTAGAAAAATTGTGTTTATAAAACAGAATTTTTGTAACCCTCAATACTATCGATGTAACAGACATTCTCTCCTAAATATCTGTCAACTTTAACAATTAATACTTCGATTTGCGAAACAGAGCGACACGTTTTTCTACTAGATTCATTCATTTCAATACAAAAACGCGTCGAATGAATCTAATTTTATCAACATTAGAAGTAAGGAGGCTAAACTCACAATTACTATAAAAATATAATATATTACGATTAAATACTTCGAATACTCAGTAATGATATTTATAAATATATATGTATTTATGTGCAAATTATGAAGCTAAATAAATGAATTAATATCAATTATTACATATGTTTTTTATATCCATGCAAAAACAATTTTCAGGGAATCCAGCAAACAAAAATATACATATAACAATTATATTGCTTCCATATAACAAAATATAAAAGATAATATAACGGTGTGTATAACATTTTATGTCCACGTTATAATTTCCCACTCACGAACCATTGCAGCTATACAGGGGTTGTAACTTGCAAGCCTTATAACTCAAAAAATATTTAATGAAAATGAACTTAATTACAGTGTTTTGGAAAACTCTCGAGATAAGCTACATACGTAACGAAAAATGGAGAGTTCTGTTTAAAAAATTCAAAGTAATCTTGCCTTGTTGATGCCACCCAAAATCAATGGCATCATCTTATGTCCTAAAACTTTTGTCTGAAATATTTTTCCTTAAGATGCACTGTTCAAGAGATATTTGAGATGATCAATTAAAATGGGACATTCTATATAATATAACATGTATAATAACTTAAGATGTTATATAATAATCATATAACAGTGTTATAACTTGCTATGATAATGTTATAAAACTGTAATGTGATTGTTATGTTGCTGTACATTAACCTAATCTAATTTAATACTTTTTGTATACATACTAATCCTAGAAAAAATCTTTGAATTCTAAAGCGAAAACAAATGAAACAGTTTGCTTTTGCTTAGAATTAATTCAAAGACCTTTTCTAGGATTAGTATGTGCAAAAAATAATTCCTGAAAATTGTTTTTGCATGGATGGGATAGAATAATATACAATAATATATATTATTGTATATATTAATTAACTATTTATTTCGTTAAATTAATATTCATTTATAGATATATTATTTGTATCTTTTATCTATTTTATTATCGTTCTTTTCTTGCTTTAACATATATAATAACGTATTTCTCATAATAATTAACTTTCCACATAAAATTATTTCTCATGTACACATATAAAGATTTTTTAAAAGGTTAGAACAGTATTTATGAATTAAAAAAGTAGACTGAATAAAGAAATTCTATTACAATAAGATCATCTCGGTTTGAATAAGATACTTTTATTAATGAGTTTTAATTCTCTTTATTCTCTTTCTTTTCTTTATCTTTCCTTGTTTTTTCCTTCCTTTGGTTCTCTTTGTTTTTTCTCTTTTCTGTTTTTTTTTAACACTGTTTAGCGAAACGGAACCATTCAGCTGCAATATTGTCGAACTCCGTCTTCGTGAGTGTCATGTAATACGAGATAACTATTCCGTTGACGTTAAAGAATTTATTAATAAATGTAAATCATGTCAATTCAACAAACCAGATTCAAAAACCTTATATATATTCCTCTCCAGATATCCCTCGAGCTCCTAATGAAAAGATATCTATAAATATCATGGGACCATTTGAGTTGACAGATAAGGGAAATCGTTATATTTTGGTCGTACAAGATTATCTTACATGATACATATTAACAGAATCTATTATAGATAAATCGATCGCATCAATTATTAAAGCACTCTGGTATGAGACTTAGATATTTTGGCAAATCCACAGAATTCCTATCAGACTCTGGAATCACTTCGAATGAATTCAAAACACCTTACGATCAATTATATGCCAAACATACGCTCACATCAGTTTACCATCCACAATCAAACGGGAAAACGATCACATATAGAATATATAAGGTATACGAAAGAAGCAAGAGCAATGATACTGTCCCAGGCAATACTCATATAATTGTACGGTAAATAAGAACAAGATACATATCCTATGAATTATAATTTGGCAGAGAACATAATCACATCTTCAGTGAAGAAGATGATTATCCCTCCAAAAGCAAATAGACGATCTGCATATACAGCATGAAAATAAATTAGAAGACATGTAGAAACATACATGATTATCATCATATTCCAATCTCCCTACTAAATCCTATACTCCAATAGAAAATAATGATAATCTAATACTGAAGAACTTCAATGTTAAATCATTCGAACTTCAGTGGAAGGGCTCATTTCCTGTGATTCGATATGACAAATTTATAATCTTTCAAACAAATTTATAAACTTATCATGTTCGCGAAAACACAGAGATTAAACAATATCACAGGAGTAACATTAAGCCTTTTATTACAGGTGAATAAGATAAACTCGAAACGAGTTCCAATTCTTCTTCTGTCTCCAGGGTCATCTTGATAAAGAGATAGAAAAATATACCATTACACAACTCGATGGCAATGAAGTCATTTACGTTAAACCTTAAACAAAATTAAACTGTACCATGAACAGTGGAAGATAGTGATAGGTTAACGAATTGATTTAACGAATTTAGAGAAAAATTATGATATGCTTAGTGTTGCATATACGAATTTATATCATAAATGTTTTCTTAAGTTGCTTAATGAAGAAACTTGGATCTATTTCTCTAAATACCGACTCAATTAAATAACCGGAGATTTAGACAATATGTTACATTTGACGGAACTTCTAAAAAAAACTAAATGCGGATTATTTGACTTTGTAGGAGAAATAAATAAAACGTTATTTGGAACTTTAGCTGACACGGATGCGAGCTATTACAATAACGAATTAAATAAATTGTATGCCGATCAGAAAAATATTGCTCAGTAAAGAATCAAACTAATATTATACTTAAACCTTAACTGGCAGTGGAAAAGCTATTGAAATTACTTCAATCACGATAAGAAATTTGAACGAACAGTTTAATTGTATTAGAAACTTGTCTAAAGTCAATATTCGGAAGCTAATATTCGGATAGATGAGGCATTATGAAATTTGAATGACGAGTTACTAACGAATGATATTAGAAAAATAGAAGAGTTTATCGTTGATGGAAGACATGGAACTGTCAAACCATATTTTATTACTTAAAGAATTATTTAACATTTTCAGCATAAACACAATTTCTCTGTAGATAGATGAAATACATTACACCATTCTTATAGAAATAAATGATATATCAATAGTTTTAACACAAAAACGATTATTTATTCAATTTTTAATTCTCTTACTAGAAGATAAAAATTTAGAGTTAACTAGAGTAATCTCACTTTCCAAACACAGTTGGTTAAGACAGTAAATTGTAAGTACAACTTAAAAGCTTATGTTATTAGACTCTTTTGGAACTACGTTTGCCGATTAGCGAGCTAGAATTAAATACAGTTGAAAAACTCGGACAATATCAGTTATTGAAACATATCCAGATTATAAAGTAGGAATAAAAGATAATTGTTTTACAGAAATAATTACAAAACATGATACCGAAAAATGCATGATTAAATATATGTAGATATAAAATACGCTCTGGATACATATGAATCAAGACTGGATTGGAATTGCGCCGAGAAAAAAACTTACTCTATTCTGTTTATATTTCTTTATAAGATTGATCTTTTCTCAAGTATAATTAATTTACTTAAGCAATTATTCGGAAATTGTTATAATCAATGTAGTTTTGGAAATCGTGCTCCAACACAATATTATACAGCTCGCGCTTCAGCTGCCATGAGCTAGGCACGTTAGATTCAAAAGTATGAAGACAATTTGGTTAGAAATAAAATTTGAAGATACATCAAATTTTTATATAAGGAGGGAGGTGAGACCATTGTCTATATATTTACGTTAGAATTTAACCTTAGGATAAAAAAGCGTTAGAATACTTTTTTTTATTTTTCTTATATTTCCTTTTTTTGCGACCCTTATCCATTTACTTATGGACAAAGGCCCTTTAAGATAAGAATGGAAATAAGACTTTCTAAAAATGGAAGTCTGTTTAACAACTCGAATTTTTCAGAAGCATTTCCGAAGCCTTTAAATAGAGAGCGTTTGGATTAAGTAACTTAGTCCATTGAGGCCTGCGAGATCGGTCGCATTTAGAAATGAAAATAGTAGGAATAGTAGGAAAATAGGATAACTATAGGGATTTTAGCTCATATAGCAATCAGCAGGCTCTAGTGTTGCGCGGATGAAGAGGGCGAAGTCACAGATGCTGGATTCGAGGAAAAGGAAAGCGTGCGGGGTTAGAAGGGAAGAGAGGATTTGGTTCTTCTCTTTTTCACTCGTTGCGTTCTCTCTTTAATTATTTCCTTAAAATTTCTTTCTAAAACTCTACGATAAATCCTTGCAGATCGACAAACATTGGTATAGTCACATGGTGAACGACTTTTTGAGACTGTGCTTGACCACAAAGGATCTTGGATTTTATCTCATATATTAAAAAGAGAGGGAAGCTATTTTTTGGCGATGATAATTTACGTAATCTTGTGTACTACATTTGATTACATTGATTGATTACTATATTCGATCACGTGGTCGTGTATCATACGGCAATAGGCGGTTGTATTCGCAGATACATACTCTTTGAATTCAAATTCTAATTGTACATCCACGGTGCCACTCTTAACGGACTCATTTTGTCGCGAGCAGTCAATGATTACTAGAGTAAAACCTTTCAAAAAGAAGTTTAATTGGATTGATGGTTTATTTTTTTCATGAGGGATTTGATTAGTAAGACGTACGGAAACATATAAATACATAATCATATATGACATATCGTACATATCAATACAAAATAGCGGTTCTGCGTTTGTCAAAGTCTATCAGATTCAAATCATCGTACAGATAAAATTCAGTTTAGATAAAGTTTCACATTGGTTAATTTACAGGTGTCGAAGTAAGTTTTTTCGTGCTGTCATAATATTTTTTTTTATTAGTCTGTAGACCAAAGATAACGTATTGTGATAACGTATGATTTTTTTCAGTTGAGTTGCAGTAGCCTAGGAATGCTTCGTTGTACTCGGCAATAGGGAGTACTCATACAAATCCCATGAACGGAAACTTATATTCAGATATCATCCTCTTTCTAAAACGCGCAGCATGGATAGTTTATTAATTTCGTTCAACGTGAAGCATTCGCCAATGTAATTTGAATAATTTAAGCGTCGGCTGTGTTGCTGAATCTCTCACTATGTAATTGTTACCGCGCTCATATCAAAATTAATTCATAACGAATGTTAATTATTACACGTTTGTAATCCTCGATCAATCTTCATATCGTTCATATCGAATTTCATCGAACATCGCCACATAATTTCATCCAAGATTTGCTTTTGTACATTTTTTTTCTTTGAAATCAATCTACCTTCGACATAGAAAATGCTTTCACACGGTAACATGTGTATCCTGCTGTTGTATGGATATCTTTATTTTGTCGCTATGTCCAAACATCGTACGGATTGTACGTATGAAACTCGAATTTGACGATGCGATCGTCAAAGATTGGTTCGCCTCCAATATTCAAGATATCAACTATCTCAGATATTTCGTACATCAAAGCCCAATGATTGTAAAAATTTAACGTTCGACGCAGTGTTTCTTTCTACTGGACATTCGAATATTTTTAATCGATGTCGTCCCTCTAGCAAAAATTATGTCCCCTGTCTGTTTCGCCTGCTCATTCAGAATAAGCATTTCACATTATCATATTTCTTTATCGCCTCCATACATGCAATCTAATGGTGATTTCTTCTTCACGAAAATCGAGCAATCATCTTGATCCACAATGCGAATCATCAGATCCGTAATGCTCTGTACGATGATCGGAAGGTAAATGATCTGTGTTGATCTTTCCGATATCTTATATCCTGGTGACATGCTCAATGAAAATTCATATATCGTGTGAACGGACTTATGTTTGCAGCGATCACATTGCATTCAATGCGAATGATATTTATGTTGATGATATTTATCAATACGTCTGATTCATGCCACTGTTGTGGCTCCAGCACGCGATTCGATGAAAATCCCAACAGCGATTCAATATTGTGAGGTTTGGTGAAATTTACTCGATAAGCGCATTTGATTTCACTCTTCATTGTATTGTTATTGACATGAATAGTCAATGGCTGTTCATCCTCTTTGCGAAGTGTTTTCTCTCTCGCAACATTAAGATAAAATTGTAGAATTACACGTATAGATATTTGTTTATGTTACGTATTTCGTACGATCCTTCGGGAATGACAATTTCTTTGTCAAAGTAAAACTTATTATTCAATGAATTTATGGTAGATATCACATGGTAGATTTCAAAGTCGAACTGAGCTCGTAATCGCCATTGCTCAAATCTACGATCGGAAAGTAACAGGCCACTATTCTTACGGGTAAGCTTAATGTCAGTGACATGTTTAAATGAATATTGAATTGAAAGAGTACAATATCAATTCTTAAATTGATTGTTAACCGCTTGTAGATACAGTTGTCCACATTTGCTTTGATCGTAACGTTGATAAGGCATGCGATTTGCATTACGTCTAAATATCACACCAATTCCATCGGTCGAAAATTGCTGAAACTATTAAAGTAAATAGCACGATCTTCCCGCTTCGCGAACGCCTAATGAGTACCTGGTTCATCAGCATTATCCAAATTTACGATACTGTTCTCGTTTCGATACACTCTCCCTGTTGGTAAGATAGATACGCATAAAAATATTTCTAAAATATGGAATACGCATACGTTTTGCCAGTTATTGCAGTTGTACATTAATAATTACACCCTTCGGCATTTTTGGCAACTGCTTAACATTTTTATTATTTTTTCCGTTGTGACTCCTCGTCCATGCTTGTATGGAGCGTAAACTCCATGACCTTCTATGACGCGGTTATGATTTCTTTCAACTGACGTTGCGCGGCTTTATAGCTTTTGCGACTCCTGCTGCGCCTTGATTAACGAGTCGAAAACTCTCAATAACAGTACAGTAGGTAAGATATCACCGAGTTTTGCCATCGGTAATATTCGTTTTTTCATCGGCTTTTTCTTTTTCGTTTTCATGCCCATACCAATTTTCGTTTTGGCTTTTATAGCCACCCAAATAACTGTGACAGCAGCTCTCTCTTCAAGAGTCGAATCTTTTGCGGTAATCCGTTTCCGCGCCTCCTCAGCGAGTATTTTGTCAACGTCGTTTCGTGAAATCTTTGCTCCGCGAATAAGTCATGTTCGCGACACGCCACATCAACGGATTAATGCCTCGGTCGTCTTTAGCCAATCTTTTCTAAATGCGTATCTGAATCACAAAATTGATATCCGGGGATATGCAACTTAATCGGAATCAATGTCGAGTGAAGGGAGAAGATGTGAAGTTCGTTCGACAATCGCAGACGATCAAAGTGACTAATGTCGACAATAAAGTACAAAAAAAGAAATATGGAAACATACTGCCGATTTTTATACGTGGAATCATCTGTGGTCTGTCGAACTGCAGCAAAACAAACATGTTGATAAGTTTGCTGTAAAGTTCATATGGCATACATTTCGTGTACTCGAAGTCGCTGTAACAGCCAAAATACCGATATTTGGAGAATTTAGCACCAATTGAAGAAATTGGTTATTTTATATTCTCCAATAATAATGATGTATTACCGAACGAGACGCTTCCAAATTCTATTGTTGTCTTCGATGACGTGGCATACGACAAGCAAGACGTAATCATACAGTATTTTGCGATAGATTGATATGCGGACATCGACTGCTTTTATCTGTGTCAGACATATGCAAAAATACCGAAGCATCTTATAAGTTTAGTCTTTAACAAGTCTGTTGATTCAAACAGGACGGTATCAATCTGAAATATGTATACAATGATCATGTAAACACTGACATGTCCTACGAAAATTTCTGCGAACTGTGTGAACTTGGCAACAAAAGTATGGATTCATAGTCACAAATAAAGACAGTGCGCTTACAGTGATTGGATGATACAAAAAAGGATTTAATGATTAAGTACAGAAAATTAATCCTGTGATGTATCTACTGGAAGATTACGTGAAAAACCGGTTGCTGGAGGATTCTATGAGTATAAGTTGCATCGCGTCGCTAATCCCGATGTATATCTAATTGAAAAAGTGTTGTAAAAAAGGAAATAAGATATACATGAAATGGCTCGAATTTGATAATTCGCATAACTTTTAGACAAGGATAGTGTGTTATAAAAATAAAATTTATTACAAATTGTATAATTATTTTTTTCCCTATGTATATAAATATATACTAAATATAACACGCATTATACATATTATACACATATTATAGATGCATACGTACACACGTATATATATATATTATATGTACATACATACGTGCAAATGTATATATCATACATACTATACATAATATACATATTAAATATATTATACATCATATACAAGTATGTTTTTATTAATAAAAAAAAATACATAAATACAAAAAAAGAAATGAATTTATAATAATATTTTATAATGTCCCCATGGCAGCGTGTCGATAGAATCTGGAATAATGTACCGCTTATCATCGGATTCAGAGCGATTTTCGTTTCGGATATGATGTATACTTAATGCAATTTCGATCTTATACACGTCTGCCTGCGTGTCATTTAAATTGTGTCATTAAGATACTGCGTATAATCATTGAACGTTATGGATCTCGCTACAACATTGCTCTTGACGCCTTTTGCGTTCTTATCTTTTTTGCCATTGACACGCAAGGCATACATTTTCGAGCTCTAAGCCCGAATTCGATCATAATCGCATCATTGTTTTCATCTTTCATTAAACCAGAAACTTTTTTATTTACTAATGGAATGTCATAAGCATTATCGATCGCGTAATCGCTCATATTGAATCTATTGATATCGCGTTTCATAGTGTAGACATCATCGCATTCGATATGATAAATAAGGCTGTCCATGTCGGTGTATATATAATTTTACATTTTTCATGGAAATGCAGTAACAAGTACTCGTGATGAAATTCGTATAAACATGTTTTAGCTAGGTATCGAGGATACACATACTCACATATATCGGTTTATCGAACTTCACCTCGAGTTTCCGCATTTCTATTGCGACCAGGTTCTCGGAAAAAATGCTTCTACTGTGAAAGTTTGGTTTCAATCATTGCCTCTACACCGTATCTCCCATCCCAACGCATTACGAGTTGCACATTAACATGGTTACGCACATTCTCCATGGTCTTGCCGAAAACCGCGTTGTTCATTAATTTGAAGTTTTTCTCGAACTTATTCTTTGTTAAAGTTCTAAAATTTGTATTGAGTTCGATGTACTCGCGAAGCCAGTACATTTGAGATTGCGCGAATTGTAGTATACGATAGATCTTTGTAATGCCGAGATCGTGACGAGTACATTCCTGCAGATTGCGATAATGTATGACGTAACGCTTTTTACCATACAATGTCGCGAGGAGCTTCTCCTCTCGTGCGTTGGAAAAACGATAGATTGAAGTGCGCATCATGGACATGTTGCGGATACTCCAAGTCAACCTCGAGGACGTAACCCGTCGGTAAATCTAACGCGACATTCATAATATCAAAATTGTCTACGTCGTCGACTTAGCGAAAATCGGCATGACACATTGCCCAAACATACAGGTTGTTGACATCATAATACATCGATGATTTCGATAAATCATACAACTGCATGTATTTGTTGTTTGCTTGCGCATACTTGTTTGAACTGAGCGGTCATTGACTCAGACCATCACGTATACCATGTTCGATGAATAGAACCATGTCAATGTCAGTAAGAAGTTCCGAAATTGACGCGAGTATGTTTCAACATCGCGTCTCACATAAAACCCGATAGTGTATAATAATATAATAATACGTGAGATCGAGTTCATAACAAGTGATGCAACTATTCCGAAAATTCTCAAATATATCGGCTAACAATACATCTGTTTTTAAATATAGATCACTGTATTTACTGAGGATTCGAATAGAGAATCATTGCCATATGTTTATGGCGTGCGCGTAATAATCACTCTCGGATACAATCGCCTGTTAACGAACTATAAAATGATTCGCGCGAAGGTAATGTATCCTTCAACTTTTCGACGTGGTCAACGTACTTATACGGAAATACACCTTTACGTGTGAATAGATCGAAATCCAAGTTGAGATTAAGAAATTCTGACCGTGTAATTTTTAATTTTTAATAATTATTTTTATCGAGATGCCAATTTTTCTAAACTTGATGCGAGAAATTTAAACGAATCAATAAAACATAATTTTATACAATTTTCTTTTAATCATTTTTTGATCATCTGTAGTGCTATCGATATGTTTCGTAAACGAAATGTATTTTTCTTTCGGTAATAAATCTACAGTCCTTCGTAAGCAGTTGCTATTTCTTTGATGATGTAATGGCGTTGTTGATAAAATATGAAAAACGATGGGAATGCAATGTAAATTTTTGTAATTTAAGTTACAATTTGAATGCGCGCCTCTACACCGCCAGTGAGATAGCAATGATCGCGTACCTGCATGTCATGCGCAAACGGTTTTTCGCACACGTGGCAGTACATAGTACTGTTAAATTTTTTGCCAATCATCTCGCGTAAAATCTGCCATAGGAACATTAGCAGACAGGATAGTATTTACATTATGCGCTAAATTTTTAAGTTCCTCGGCGAACCATGCGATGCAATCGTTATCGCGATGAAAACGATATATACACAACGAGTTGTCATATGAGCAATGGACATAGTATGCTAAGCTAAATACGCGATGTTACTGATATGTATATCTGGATATTTTCATATCCATCTTCTCTAGGGTGCATTCTAGATCGGCATAGACAATGAACGGAATGTTTCTTCCGATGATTGCTGAAACTCTCTATCACTTGTTATCCTCACTGGGCAACTTGATCGCGCAGTTGTTAAATTTTCCACAGGCTATTACGTAGATTTCATGCTTGTATGAAAATAGTGCAGGCATCTGGAAAATAATACAAATTTTTATTATTATTTTTTAAAAATATTGCTGAAAATATTTATAACTTTTTTCTTTTTTAAATATATACGAACTTATCACAGAAATATATTCTATTCTTCGTTGCTATAATTTGCAATCTCACAAGGCAAGATACATCTTTGATCCATACATTGCAAAATATTGCAAATATTATCGTTGCATGGATCCTGTACGTACAAGAGATTGATGTGTTTGCTCCTCTTTCGATCGGTCAGCCATAATGGAAGAATTTCTTTTTGCTTCTCGATACATACGTTGATTGAGATGTTATTCTGATTTTCGAATTTTCTTATTTGATTCAGCGTTATTGGGAACATAATGTCCGTTAGATTTAATTCCGTTGTATAATACGAAGATGTCTAATCTGTGTTACTTCTAGTTGGATGTAGAGCGGCAACCACTGACCAAGCAAAACAGATATTGTCCATGGATTGCATGTTGACCATCTCTCTTCATTTTAATTTCTCGCGAGAGTTCGATGCGACATCAGATGAGAATCGATTGCGTGCAACGGATTGTACTTGTTTATATTTATTGTACAACTAATGATCGCATCGCCAAAAAGATATGTATATGATATACAATACATAAATTTAAAAAAATTGTTTAAATATATATTGATTTCTTTCCTTCTTTTCCTGTAGTTTAGTTTAAAACTAATACCTCCCTTAGTTAAAGCTAATACCTAATAGTTTTAGTTTTAACTAACAATTAATTAATAATAACTTGTTCAATAGTACGATTCAATAAGTATTGAATTAGCCGATAAGAAAGCGCTTGACCATTTTTGTACTAATTAAAATTATTATCATAATTGTGCTAGGTTATTATTAAACATTCATAAAAATATTATTATAATTAGTTTCTATAAAAATCATTAAAAATCATAAATATCATATCTATTTAAAATCGCAAAAGAAGAAAAGAAAAGAGAGAAAAATGAAAGGAAGAGAGCGCAAATAATAAGTATAGGACTGCAACGGATGGAAGAGAGAGAACTGCATCCTACAATGGGTAGGAGAGAGAGGACAATAGTTTACGCAACAGGTAAAAGAGAGAAGGAACAAATCCCCTACACGGATCCCGATGATGCGCTTCCTTCTTCCTCGAATCTAGTATCTGTGACTTCGTCCTTCCCACTCTCGCGATATAAAACCATCTGCTGGTTGCTACATCCGTGAGTTAGAATCTCTATAGTTAGCCTACTGAAAATTGTTGTGAATTAATAAAGTGAATTTTGTATAAAAATAAAAAAATAAAGAGTTTCTTTTTGAAAAATATTATTGCGAATCCTATACAAATCTTATATTTAAGACCTGTCTTAAGTACAGTACGTCTTAAGATCATGAGCTAATCAAAAGGCTGCATTAGCGAGACATTATACTTAAGATCTTAAAATAAAAATCGACTATGAATACTGGCCATTAAGTTTCTTAACCTAAATAGTTGTCAACTTTAACGATTCATATTTCGCTTCGCGCGACAGGGCGACAATTATTTCTGTCAGATTATTTCGTTTCGTTTTTTTGCAAAAACGCATCAAGTGAATCTAATTTCATGTGAAAATTGTAGGTAAGTACCGTATTCTGTATAACTTATTTCGATTCCCAAATTATACGAAAAATGTTTTTTGTAATTTACAAACTGTCCCAGTTGATCAACTATATAATCATATTGTAGCATATAGGAAAATTAATAAAACATTTTTTTATGTAGGTGCTTCTCATAAGAATTCATTTTTTTCGCCTACAAAAATCATAACAATATCAATTATAATTTCACTCTTTTCTATTATATGACTCTAACATGTATAATTCTTTAGAATAAAGCTATAGGCATCTTTTGGATTTGTTTAGTTAGCTCTAGAAGGTAATAAATTATTGTCTATATATATTCTCTATATATCTTTATAGATTCCTCTTTACCATAAACAAATTCTTATATATATATATATATATA
>NW_017259577.1:585937-588833 GCF_001594045.1 Atta colombica | reverse complement strand
TATATATATATATATATATACACATATATATCAGGTGTATAAGCTTAAATCCGCTGTTTTTTAGTCAGAAAAACACATTTTTTTTCCTAGGAAGCAAAAACAAATTTATTCAAAGTACTTGCCCTCGCTAACTATACATTTTTCCCATTCGGGCAATTTGTGTATACAACGCCAAAAAAATTCTTCATCTTTCGAGGCAAACCACTCATTAAACCATTTTCGGACATCTTCGTAAGAATCGAAGTGCCGCTCAGCGAGCGCGTGGCGCATCGACGAAACAGGTGATAGTCAGAAGGTGCCAGGTCTGGTGAGTAAGCGGGATGGGGTAGCATTTCCCAATTGAGTGTTTCCAAGTCATTTTGGCTCATTGTTGACGTGTGCGATGGTGCGTTGTAGAGGAAAATCACCTTATCATGTCTTTTCCGATAATGCGGCCTTTTTTCACGCAGAGCACGGTGCAATTTGATCAGTTGTTGGTGGTAGCGAGTTGGTGGAGCATTAACAGTTTCACCAGGTTTTAACAGCTCGTAGTAGATGACATCCTCCTGATCTCACCAGAAACGCACAGCATCGTCTTCCGAAGCAATTTGGTCTTGAGGAAGATTGATGGTTGGGTGGGATCAACCCATTTCTTGCGTTTAAGATTCTGAAAATAGATCCACTTTTCATCGCCTGTCATAATCCGACGCAGGAACGACTTTCTTTTTTATCTGGCAGAATTTGGCATGTGTTTTGGCGTCGCTCCAATCCATCTATCTACCGTTCAGTTCATGCGGCATCCATTTTCCGATCTTTTGAACTTTCCCCATGGCATACAGCCGCATGGAAATGGCTTGAGAAACACCCAATTGCTCGGCAAGCATTTTTTGCGATTGGGTATCGTCCTCGTCCAAAAGAGCCTGCAATTGACAATCCTCAACCTTCCTAATTTTCACGCTTCTTGTCATTCATGTCAAAATTATCATTGAACCGGCGAAACCAATCTCTGCACGTTGTTTCCGATAAAGCATTATCGCCACACAAGGCCTCCACAAACATTGGATGCGATTCGGCAGCCGATTTCTTCAAATTGAAACAGAAAAGCAAAGCTTCCCGCATATGTTTTTTTTTAGCAACAAACTAGACATGATTACGAAAGAAAAAATGTATGTTGTTGTATGAAATTGCTGATGATGTGCACTGGTCAATGTTGACAGATGTCAAACATAAAAAAAAGTGTGTTGTGTGCCCAGAGTAGCTTTGTACGCTCACTAATGCCACCTATGAACAAACAGCGGATTTAAGCTTATACACCTGGTAAATATTTAGTTGTGAATACGCCAACTAAATATTTATTAAATATATGTTTATAAAGATATGTTTATTTGATATAAGAAATGTTAATTTGATTTAACAATCTTTTTTTTACTGAACAAATATTTATTTACTGTAAGTAAATGTTTAGTTGGCAGTATTGAACTAAATATTTATTAAAATTGACTAATTTTTTTCTCAGTGCAATTGGACCAATGCTATTGCCAGTGAATTTTACTGCAAAGTGAGAATGGAAAATTTATTAATAATTAATATGAAAAATTGACTCCAAAAAGGAGTGAATTGGGAGATTAGAATAATAATGGAATGATGTCATTCCAAACTCAAGTAGCAAAATCTGCGAAGACAGATTTTGAGTAGAACAAAATAAATAAATTAATTAATTAATAATTAATTAATAATGCTTACCTGTGGCAAAGAGTTTGAATTCATTATGCACAATCACGCAAAATATATTAATTTGTCTTTTATGTTTTTGTCTTCTATGCATTTCAAGATGCACTCATAACATCCACAATAAACGTCAAAATAATAGTGCGCTTTGTCGCTAAATTTATTCCTTGCAATAATTTATTCAATGCATCTTGCATTGCATTATCAACTAATGCATTGTATTATCAACTAATGCTTAAATTTCTATGCTACTTCAGTTAATCGAAATACTTATTATGTAAGATTGGACAGATTAACTTAAAAGCAATGAAAATCCATACTTAAAATAATGACTTCACTACTCACTTTTGTTAGCAGTAAAATTTCCATTGCTATAGATTTAGAGTATAGCTGTCTTGAATTCTCTCAAAAAATTTTTCTATAACTTTCATTTCCAATTCTTTCTTCTTTTCTAAAATTAATTTCTTATTAATACTCATTGAGCATAATTCGTAATTTTTTGAAATTATTTTTGTTCTTCTTTAAGATTTAAAGAAGCTACAGTTTCCTACCACTTGATTACGTCCATTGTTATTAATGCTTGAATGTTCTACATGATTAGTTTGACAAAATTGTTTTCAGATCTGTATCTAGCTAAATTTTTAGATGCTTCAGCATCGTTTTCATGCATTCTTTTCATGTATTGTCTTTATATTCAGTTTCTTCAATTTCCACGTTGTGTAACAGAACGTTTTCAATGTAGTTCGAATTCCTTTCTCTTACTTAGACTAGTTTTTGAAGGGTATCTCTAATAAAGCGTGCACGACAAAATTTACATGAAACGACGACGTTTTAACGTCGACGAAATTGATTTCGTCGGCGACATCGTGTTGACAGGAAGATGGTAATAAAATTATTCTAAATGTAATTACAGTACAGAAGCAATAAAGATTAAAGAGCGGGATCGATATACTTCGAACTAAGACCTGCAGTGGCACGAAATCAATTTACATTTTCGCCAAGGAGTATCGCTTAAAATGAATTTGCATTTCTGATTCGTGCGACCTCCGATCCTCTATTCTCATCTAAAAGTATAATTTCTCCTGAAATATTAAATTCTTGGAATACACATTTTTGCTCGCAGAATAGCTAACGCGGATGCCTTTATCGTATTATGGTAATATTTATACTTCACCGTCAACTTCTTCCT
>NW_017259577.1:568956-585837 GCF_001594045.1 Atta colombica | reverse complement strand
ATATATTTCCTTTCCTTCGAAGCGCGCGATACGCTGCGCCGTCGAAATCATCAGGTGCTCAGATATATGTATACAACATCGCGTTCTGAAAAACGCGGAGAAATTAATAACTACTATGGAAAAATATATTCTTGGCAGTTTTGATTTCGTCGTAAAGTATTTTATTTGACAAATGAGATGATCGTGCTTTGTATTTAAATATTATGATAATGCTGGAAGACCACCATTCTTTCCTCCCTTCGAACATTATCTCGCATGATATTACGAACGTTTACTGTGCAAATTAAATAACGATATCCTATTTACCATTTTGCGATTTTCACTGGCAATATTGTCTCATCTGCGGTTTTCTCGTTCGCTAGATACATATAGCTTCGCCACGGATCTTAACGCGGCGCTGCGTCGCATGTTCCTCCACCGTTTGTTTTTTTTTTGAAATTCCGCATCGCTCTTCATTAAGATAACGATCCATATATTCTTATAATCGAATCCCAACCACATCAATTAATACGATCAGAAGTCAGTTAAAACAATATCTATATATGCAGGGGAATGTTGCCGATGCCGACACACCATTTTATTTTTAAATAATTTTCTTAAACAAAAATTAAAAATAAAACTTTAAATACATAAATACAAACTAAAAAGTGTCTTTTATCAGATAATCAGTTTTTATAATACTGTTTGTAATTTTGCCATAATTAATTTTTTCGTAAAATAAGCAAAAATGAGCATCTAACAAATGGGTTCCAAAACTGATACAGTAAGCAATAATGCCATATATTTCTATTCTTTTTCTTTTACAGAAATTATCTATATAAAATGCCTAGAACTGAATGTATATAAAATTTTCTAGAATTTTTTCACTTCGATATAAAACATTTTTGTTGAATTATTGGCGTTATTTACTTTAAACTGTTTTGCAAAGTGCAAATATATAATGCGATCATTTTCAAGCTTTCTCATATATGTTGCCATTGTCTTCAGCTCCGATAGAGTTATTTAACATTATAAAGCAATATTACAAAGATTAAATTAGCTCATGATTTGTTTTACAGACAGATGAGTCAGTTTACGCTGCACCCCGATTTTATATTTAAAAACGGTATTATGAAAAAACTAAGAAAAAAAAGAATATAAATAAAAAAACTGATTTAGGAAACTACAAGCATTTAAAATGACGTAATATTGTTAATAATGTTATTAACAGTTATTATTATTTCACTAAATTACAATTTGCAATAAAAAATCGTAAAAATTTTATTTTCGCATTCATAGAATTCATTTTTAGCTGATTTCATATAAAAACAAGTCACAAATATACGATTTATGCGTTTACACTTTTTTATTTAACCTTTTTATTTAAACAGATCATGTTTTTTTATTAATTTAAATATTAATAAAGTGCAATAATTAATTTCTGAAAAATAAAAGGGTGTCTCTTTAGAAGACCTATATCAGTATCAACGACTCTATATTTCTTATACAAAAAGGAAAATAATACAATAGTACCTCTACATTGAGAAAAATGTTTTGGTTATATTGATATGGAATACAAACAAAATACATTCTAAATATAATAATTAGAATAATTATCGTAATTGAATTTCTAAAGGGAAAGAATATTTTTGCTGAAGTATCGAAAAATTTAGGTATATTGAGTTAAGAATAATTTTGTTGGGCTATCAAAATGATTAAGTAGGACCATCAAACTGGTTGCTAAAATGTCAAATTTTTTCATTCATTATGTCAAGTTTTCTACATAATTTTTTTGCTGGGCCAACAAAATTATTTTCAAATCTGTATTTAAATTTTAAAATACTTTAACAAAACCATTTCTTTCCAGATATTATTAGAGATATTACTAGAGACGGAAAAACCGGGTTTTTTTTCGGAGTAAAAATCGAATGAAAAGCAATCAACTATCTCTCTTAAGAAAAATCTGAAAAAAGAAGAAATAGAATTAATTTTTCTTGTTATCTATCACATCTCGTTGTCTATTACATCTTGTTATTTATTCTTAAAACAATATATAATCAATATTTTTTACAAAGGAATTTTATCGCGAAATTATTAAATTTGATTTGAATAAATCTTTGTATAAGATATATAATCTTACAAGATATAATCTTACATATAAATAAATGAGTTTAGAAAATGTCAATAGCGGCAAAATAAATGACTTTAAAGAGTGAAATCATTTCTTATATGTAAAGCAGTTTTTAATTTTTTTGTTAGATTTCAAAAACTACTAGCGATATAAAAAATTGTTTAATACAAATGTTTATAATAAAATTACCTCTCTCTATTTATCTACGTCAATAATTAAAAAGAATAATTTTGGTAAATGTTGACAATAACGGAAACAATGATGATCTTGATCTTGATGTTGTCAAAGTCACGACCCTGAGTAATCTACGACAGATTTTACTTGGCGATCACTCTTCGTTAAAAAATTATTAATAAAAAAAGTTGGCAATGGAAATGTGCATTTAATTGTATAACTTAAATTGTAATTATAAAAATAGTAATCCATGTGTAACAGTACAATTATAGAAGTTGTGCGTCCCTTTGCAGGGAAAATGGTGAGAATTCGCTTCACGTGGAAAATCGAAACCAACGTGTAACGGTACAATATGAAAGTTGTGCGCTCCCAAGTAGAGGGGGAGGGAGAATGAGAGCCACTTCGATAATTTCGGTTTATATATTTGACTTATAGAGGAATTAACAAATTAAGTTCCTTCATTAAAAGACAGAAGGATAAATTACCATTGTTCACATTCTAACGTAGTATATAAGATCAATTGTCATAATTGTGACGCATCCTATGTGAACCAGACGAAACGATTATTAAAAACAAGAATAGATGATCATCGGAACTATATTAATACCATACAACACATCAAAGTCTGTCATTGATCATCTGAACAGAAATAGAATCAAGCACAACCATGATTTTGATTAGAACAATTGATTTTGATTTTAGATGAGAAAAAGACTTAATTTCAGAAGCCTTAATTTTAAAAGATTAATTTCAGAAGCAATTTTTATTAAAAAAACCAAAGAAATAGTTTAAACAATAAAATGACACATTTATTGAACCCCTTGTATCATGAGTTGGTCACGAAAGCTTAAAGTTTCCTTGGTTTAAATTCTAGGTATAGTAATTTTATGTTTATATTTATTTCTATTTCTGTACTGTTGGTTGCGTTTTCACATTCGCGTTATTCTTATTGCGTTTTGACCTCAATAATGACATCTTTTTGTAATCACATTGTTTGTAACAGGCATTGTTAAGCCTCAGGTTTTAATGTAAGTTTTTAGAGAATTTGACTCATATAATAATTTAAAATTTTAATCATATCATTTTATTTTATTGACTCAATTTTAGTGAAGTACATCTAACATGGTGTCAGCATATCCGACAAAGTATAACAGACAACATAGAAGTTTTCAATTATTGACAACAGCTTAACAGTGATTTGACGACTTGGCGAGTATTGGCATTATTTTATATCTTATGGATGGCTATCAATATTTTTACATTGAAGAGGACCCAATACTAGGACGAAACGTCTGTATTTAATAATATTTTAGAAAAAAAAGAATATAACAATAAAATAGGATTCCTAATAATTGTAAAAACATAGTTAAAAATATTCGATACAATTTGACGATTTTTAAGTTTCATCACAATATATTTTATATAAATCTTTTTCATTTAATCAATATTTTAATATACTTAACTGCTGTGTTATATGGAATTGAGTAAGCACTTTTTTTGTACAATTTCAATATTAACTTTACGTAATTTTTAACTTTTAGTAATATAACTTTAGTAGAACGCAATCACTTGTTAACCAAGAAGATAACTTCTTTATACGATATTTGTGCTTTTCTTACTTTTCGATTGGAGGATATTCTTTATTATATTAATTAGTATACCATATATTATTATATATTTAACAGCAATATGCGAAAAATTATTGTATTCTAATATTACTAAAATTTAAATAATTAGAGAAAATATTCAAAACATCCTGCTGTTTACGTAATTTTCCATATAAAATAAGATATATTTATACACAATAAAAGCAAATTTAGATCATTTTTGTGGAATTATCATTTCTGTAAATTTGCATGATTTTTTTATATTTACAGAATTAATTATGTAATTTTTACATCTTATATATGTAATTTTGTGAAATTTTTTTATAGTATGAATGGCTTGTGTCATATAATGTTCAATCCTGTGCAAAGTAATGATAAAAATAACTGTAAAATTCGTTACTGTTAAAAAAATTTAACTTTGTTACCGTTACAGTTACCAAAAAAAAAGTAACGCAGTAAAGTTACTAAAAAAATAACTTGTAACTTCGTTACAAATAACGAATTATTTCCATTCCCTGTCAGTCACATTTTTTGGATTATTTCTCATTATTTAAGTCATTTAAAACATCTATTTTGAAAGATTTCATTATTTAAAATATTTGTGCAAACAAATATTAAAAATATTAAATATTAAATTTTATGTGCAAAGATTGATGTCAACTTGGCCAAAATGAGTAAGGCCAATATTACATGCATCCGTTTTTTGTCGTACGACGAATTTTCAAGCATGTTAATTGACTTCAAGACAGAGAAGATCTCTTTGTCCATAGCCAATCAACAAGCTTGAAAAATTTGTCGTACGACAAAAAACGCATATAATATTAGCCTAATACAGCGACAACGCCGATAGAGCTTCTACTGGGTAAAAAGATAAATAGTAAGATCTTAAATCTTACTATTTATTTATTAATATATTTTTATTAACTTATAATACTTTTATTAACTTATAAAACTTAAAAATTGGAAATAACCGTTTAAGTCCAATAATGTTATTTTTCGTTATTTAATAACTATTGCTAAAGTTATTTCTCAGTAATGGTTACTAATAGCGAATTCGATTGGACGCACTAGCATGCGCTGGTGTATATTAAAATCGTTGTACACTAATTTAATTTAAGTGTAAAAGTGAAATGCAAATATATCGAATTATAAAATACAAATTTTATCTAACAGCACAATAAAGTGTATTGAGTATTTCATCGGTTTTTATGTTTATTTATAAACATATATTTACATTACTTTATGTACGACAGTTTTAATGTGCACAAGTGTGCACTGAATGCATCCAACTAAATTCGCTATTAGTAACAGATAACGAAATAACGCTCATCATTAGAAGAAAATATATATCTAAATAAAAAACTTTCAAAAATAAAAAAAGCATTTCATAACTGTTTTTATTGACAGTGAGTCTTTTACTTATAAAGTTCTCTATAGTTTTTCCAATTATTTCTTTCTACTTATTACTCTCTATGATGCAATATATCATTCATCCACATATTCATCTTTTTCGAAAAGTTCCATTCAGGAGTGATGCCAGATTGGCGTTTACAGCGTCTGGAGAAGGTATGGCAGCAAGCGGCGGCACACACAAATGAATGAGCCCATCTGTATGCGGTTGCAATTCGGCCAGTTTTGGCGATAGAAGAGATGGTATTTCTCGCTGGGCACTTATTTCAAGCGACCGAAAATGTTTTTTCATGTATCGATAAGGAACAATCTGGATAATAAATGTAATTTTTAATAAATTGCAATCATATGCCCTTCCCATTAATCTCAAATAGTATAAATCACGTCAAAACGCGATAGTTTACGAGATATTAATTGTTTATGATTTTCTATGGGTGTTATATACCATGTTTATAAAAATAAATCTGTTTCCAAGAAATACGTTTTTGATCGATATAATTTTTGAAATTATTCGTGTGTTTACATTGAAGTAAATCAACAACTGTGGGAAAAATATACATTCGCTTTTTAAGAGATCGATAAAAAATCATTTTAAAGTTGCACAACATGCAATGGCTTTTATATTTATATATTATATTGACAACATCTTTATAATTAGATTAATCGTCTCGCCTTCGGAATTTTATTCATTATCAGAATTTTTATATAACATTTGGATAATAGTTAAAAAAGTATTTGAAATAAAGTATTGATTGACACCAAGTGCATTTGACAAACGCAATATCAAAACACGAAAACGTTACTTTTTGAATTTTTTCAAAAAATATTTCATTTACATTGAAAAAATATTGACCTTTTGTCATTATATGTTGTGCAATTTTAAAATAATTTTTTATCGATTTTTTGAAAAGTAAATGTATATATTTTTCCTACAGTTGGTATTTCAACACATTAATATTTAAACACATTAATAATTTCAAAAATTATCTCGATTAAAAGCCACGCTAATTTCTTACGAATGAGGTATATAAACACGGTACATAACACCCATAGAAAATCGTAAATTATATTTCGTAAACTATTATTATCGCGTTTTAATGTAATTTATACTATTTAGGATTAATGGGTGGGCATATGATTATTTAAATTTATTAAAAGTTACATATTATCCAGATTGTTCCTTATCAAGCGGCTGAGGAAGTATTTTCGATCGCTTGAAATAAGCGTCCAGCGAGAAATACTCTCTTTTATCGCCCGAAGCTGGCCGAATCGCAACCGCACACGACGAAACATGCCTTTGTGTGTGTCACGACGGCGACTCGCCGCCGCTTGTCGCCGTATCTTCTTTATATGCCGTAAAATGCCGTAAACGAGTCCAATCTAGCAATCACTGCAATCAGGGAATGTTCTGTTGTATATACGTTCACGTATTTGTGCACGTGCTCACATGTGCCTCAGAGTCTTGAAAAAAGTATTGAAAATGAATATGTGACTATTTAACCGGCACATTTGGTTGAATTTATCGGTAAGTCAGCATCTTTTGTGCTGATCCCTCCGAGCATTTATGTTTTCTGACCAAGGCATGAAGGATCTTTCGGCCGCGACGTGTAAATAGCAGCTTTCTCCGGACCAATCTGTCCGGAGACTAAGATTGCTCGTTATCGGTTAGCTCCGTGCGTGCGATGCGTCCCTTTAAATGATATTAATTTAAAGCCAATTGTTATCACGTCTATTGCCACGTCTATTTCCGAGATTTAACGGTCTACAGACCGGCAGAGAAATGTATCTACTTATTAGAACGATAATAAAGGGAATCCACATAGTGACAATATAGATTACTGTTTTGTTGGCAAGAAACAACGCCAACCGTACGTTTACCAAGTCATTAGCAAGATTTACGTCTCACTACGCTCTTCTTCTACCACATAAAGATTAAAGGAAAGCGCAGATATTGTCCGGTGATTGATTCTACTGCTCGAATGGCGAGTCGAGAAATGTCTTTGTCAAGATATCGCGCTGTCGTTTGATGCGTCTCTTAACTTTTACAACTATTTGTATGTGCGATAAAGTTCGACGAAATATCTTCGCTCAAATCATCAGATAATCGATTATTGAATTGCCATTGATTTGATTTAACTTTACTTGACTATTTGCAATTGATTATTTGCATATATTATCTATACAGAGTATGTACTATCTAGAAAACTTGGAATTTTCAGGGGATTTTTTTTATTATATAACTCATTTTCTGTGTAGTAGTTGTGCAAAAAACGTTACTTTTTGATTTATATCCTAAATAGTTTTCTGTTCCATTATTAGACAAAAGTCAATATATATAATTGTCCAATAATCAATCAAAAATTTGATTAAATTTCTGTCAGGGATTTCTATTCGTATATATGTATTTTAAAATCAGTGTGATTTCGTAACATTTATGTTCTCGTAGTATTACAACTTCAATTTCAACAATAAGATGTAAATATGATCTCTTCGCGTAATAGAGAATCTTTCTAAATAGGGGAATAGAAACTGCTTTTCAAGATATTCAAATTAATATAATGCAGAAGCGAATTACGAAACGATATTCATGAAAAAGAGAGCCGCGACGCGCGCGACGGCGGGAGACATAAAACGCTAAGAAAACGAGATCAATCCCCTCTGGTGACCTTGTTCGAATTGGAAGCGAACTAGGTTGCTCTCTTAAGTATGCTTTGTGCAACCCTGTAGAACACTGTCAAATCAGTGGCAATTAATGCGCTTCACAGCGATCGATCTCTCGCCACTGTACAACACATTCTGGCCGCCCGTCCCTCCCTTCCTCCTCCGTCGACCTCAACCGTTCTTCGCTGCTATTTAGAGCGAAATACATAGAATACCGTGTTGTGGATCAAACGATAAAGTATTCTCCTTTTCCATCATGTCGACGCACAGTAAACTCACATCTGGATAGAGTTGTATCGTCACTCCACAGTACGGAAATTTATAAAATAGACGCGCGACGAAATGCGCGCGGAGCGAGGCGTTCTTACAAATCGCACAGACAAAAGTTTCCGCGCCATAGAAATTCAGTTTCCGTAGGGAAAACTCCCCGAAGGTGGTGGGAATTGCGTTCTTATGCGCGCTCGTCTAGTTCCTACAGGTAACTCTTCGAGCGAGCACCGGCAGTACCAAAAATTCATCTTCGTGATTTAACGCTAATATCCATGTGTCGATTATGGCTTTTGCAGAAAATTTATTTCCGTTATTTGTGCCAAGATCGATAAGATAGCGAAAACAAATGATGATTTTTTGAAAATCAGGTCATCTTTTAAAATATCTGATATTATGATTTATGTTTTATATTAAAAATTAAATACTTATATTTATTTCATATATACAAATTTAAAAAAATAATTGGATTCAATTGACTTCTGAATAAAATTATTTCACGAGTTTAGCAGATTTCATTAATTTTCATAAAAATCTAAATAATATATATACATTCAATGTCTGAGAAAAATCTAAACGATATAAACGATTTTACTGGCATACAAACAATTTATTTTTCTCGATTACTGTCTCCAAATATATTCGTCTGAGAGCAATACTTCAGATATTTTCCTACAACGTCTTATAATACGAAAGAAATGCGCTGAATTTGAAGCTTCCTCCAGTGAGATTTCGTATAGAGTAAATCGCTGTATGGAGATCGATTTACCAGTCCAAATGCGCGGCTAAAAATGCGAGGTATATTTATTGATAAAGTTATGATCAGGCACCAGCCGTGCATTTTCATAATATCGGGACGTTCGGGTAACACATGGAGCCGAGACGTTTCTTGCAGTTTGGTCATAAAAGAACGAAAAAGTTTAATAAATCACGCGCATAATAAATACTTTAATTATGCGAGAACGTTCCATTTTTCATAGTAATTTATATCCATTTTTGAAAATATTATACAATCGAAAAAGATTATTATTTTCAATTAATTATACGTTAATAACTAATAATTAAATTTAAAATATATGCACGCATTGCAGAAATTTAAACTGAAAATCCGCGTAATTCTGACAGTGTTTGATTCTGAAAAGTGTTTGATATTTATTATAACTTCATGATAAAATGATTATGGTTAGAAACTTCATTTTTATCGATAGTTATATCCTTATAGAAATCTATTCATAATTATATTCTTACAGAAATCATTACTCCTTGTTGTTTGCTTAAGGCGTTTGCGTTAAAAAAGGACAAAACAATTTACTGTGTTATACAGTGTCTGACTGTGTTCTTGCTGAAAAGCACCTCAATGTTTCAACTTTAAGGGGATCCTAAAGCCGTATTATCTGTATTATCGACTAAATTATATAATTTTTATAACAAATACTTTTTTTTTCTTTCACAAATTCGAAAATCCTTTGCCAGGATTTAAGTATATTATAATATACTTAATAATATTATATTACGTATTATATATATATATTTATTAATATTATATATTAATGTGTTTGTGAGGTGGAGTTTAGGCCAAGAACTATCAAAAATTTCGAAATTGATATATTTTTTACCATTTCTTAGTGTAACATGATGTTTCGAGCTGTCAAGTCGTGACAACATTTGCTTGATACGTAAAGTTTGCAATCTGTACTTACGAAATAGTAATCCACAAATACATAGTTTGCACAAACAAATAACATCGAGTTCTTAGAATTAGACGCTTTATCGCAATGAATTTGTTATGTGAAAATTGATATGAATGTGCGACTGCGTGTATCATAGGTGAGATATTGGTGTGGTAGTATATAAAAATATATCGATGCGTGGTGTATGGCGCGACCTCTGGTAACTTCGTCGGAGTTCGAGCTTCGCTTTAGGATCCCCTTAAGGGGATGCTGCAGCCGCCTGTATTATCAATAAAGCTTTCCAAATTCGGTAGTAGTGACATCTTTCATTCATTTTTTATATTTATTATATATCGTTGTGTTTCGCTCAAACGCATTTATCTGTCATTATCTAACATACTGCAACGTTATTTCTTAAAAAATCGAACACCTATTGTTAGATACAATTATTGCTTTGTTTACCATTCCGAGTCTTTCTCAACATTCATATACACGTCATTTGCAGATTGATATAAATCTTTTTTTTGAAGCTTTTAATCTTAGTATTTCATAAACTCAGTATTGTTTGTACACGTCATGTGCTGAGTGATGCATGTGGTTTACAAGCTTTTGTATTAAGGAAACATCTACGTCAAGTGACAATTCTATAAGATGAAAAAATATAAGTTTTCAACTTTTTTTTTAATTTTAGTATAAAATCTATTGCAGCATTTCAAATTTTGCGTTTATTTTAATCCTGTAAAAAGATTTTTTTATAAATGTCGATCTACAAAATGTCGACAATTTGATCACTCCAACATTCCCTTAGAACCTGTTTTTTAAATTCCGATACGATATTTTTAACATTTATA
Organism: Atta colombica; assembly: GCF_001594045.1. Classification (NCBI taxonomy): domain Eukaryota; kingdom Metazoa; phylum Arthropoda; class Insecta; order Hymenoptera; family Formicidae; genus Atta; species Atta colombica. The sequence continues at coordinate 575,087 of NW_017259577.1, read as the reverse complement.
AACAATCAATGCTTCTTTTTATTTAACCTTTTTACTAACTTGCGAATAATTCAAGAACAAAAAATTATAGGAATAAATTTTGAAAAACGATTAGGGAAAACTTTAAATTTTCAATTCAGATAGTCACAAAATTCGGAACAAATATATTGTGTATATAATTTTGAGCTAACGAAATATCGCGAAACTTTTTGAACAACCTAATATATCAATTTTGCATGGCTGAACGACCGCACCTTCGGCAAACAGCTCGCGTTTCAGAGTGAAAGTTCTATAAAAACTGTTCTTATATTCTTCTCTTCTTTTCTTTCGTATCGTCACTTCGCAAACCTTCCACTATCGAGGAGTTTATCGATAGGTCAGGTTATTCATTGAAACTTCAGGTTCGACCAGGAAACGCGAATAACTTTTCCATCATCCTTTCTATCACCCTTTCTCGTCACACAGTCGGATGGGATACACGTAAGAGAAACACTACGCTCATGAACCTATGGTCAACTGCGATAACATGAATGACGAGTGAATTTCATATCAATAGCATGGGATGTAAGAGGATGATGCAAAGAAAGAATGGAAAGGGAAAGAAAAGCTAACTTGCATTTTATATCGCTTTGATATCGGTCTTGCTTGACTTTCTTCTCACTATTCTCGTCCACCAGAACTTCATTTGCAACATATCGTTTGATCAATCTTTAAGAGATATCGAGAAAGCGGTCCGCTGCATTTCAAAAGGGAAAGAAGAGTGACGGAAGAGAGTTAAATCTTCGAGAAAAGTAATATTGATTGACAGGATAGTTTCAATTTCTCGAGAATATATCGCATATAATAATCATATTCCAAGAAAAAAGTATTTGATAGATTCATGATTATAATTAGTTATACATTAATATCACACTAAAAATGTGATAAAATAATTATGGCTAGGACAGTGCTGATAAAATTTTGTAATTAAATACACTTAGTTTAAATCAGAGTTGGAAAAGACTAATGGTTTTTTTTTAAGAATAAAATGTATTGTGTTTTTTCTTAAATATGTTTTTAATGCTTCAAATATGCTTTAAACAGTAATAAAAAAACATATTTAAAACATATTCAAACATCAATTAAGCATGTTTTAAATTGTTTAAAACATGTTTTTTACCAACCCTGATTTAAATGATAGTAAAAAAACCTACAAACAGGTTTTAATTTACTATTCATTATTATTAAAAGAATTAAGAAAACATAAATAAAGGTCATATGATTGTAAATCATAAAAAAATACTTGTTTGTTTATTAACTTATAATATGTTTAATATTTTTTAATACAAAAATGTGACAATTTCATAAGATTATATATTTAGAGTAAAATAAAAATGAAGTTTAATTAACAAAATAAAATAGCATTTAAAATATTTGGACTACACTTAAATGTAAATTATATGAGGGCAAGTCAATAAGTTCTTAGAAAATCTGTCAGAGGGCATTCAGTGTCACATTACTTTTTGACAAGGAGCATTTCTCAGTTGATTACTATCAAATTTTAAGCGAAATTTATCGCGTGGTTTCATTTCTGTAGACATTTAAAGCGAACAATCTTTGTACTTTTTGCAAAATGGAAAAAAACGAGTTTCGTATAGTGATCAAACATCTACATATGAAAGGTTTAACGCCGAAAGAAATCAAAGCCAAATTAAATAATATTTCATAGTACATTTGCACTAGCGTTTGCGATTGTATACAATTGGGTGAATGAATTTAAACGTGGTCGTACATCCACATGTGATACACCTCGTTCAGGATGTCCAATTGAGGCTGCTACGCCAGAAATCATCGATAAAGTCCACGATATTGTTTTGATTGATCGACGAGTGAAAATGCGAGCTTGTTGTTGCCATAGGCATATTACATGGCACAGTGATTTCAATTTTGCACGAACAATTGGGTATGAAAAAGCTATCGGCAAGATGGGTGCCGCTGGATCATAAGCGCGACCGTGTAATGATTTCAAAACAATGTTTGGAGATGATTCAACATAATCCAGACGAATTTCTGCGTTTCTTTCGATTCATTACTGTGGACGAAACATAGATCCATTACTTCACATCCGAGACGAAGGAACAATCAAAACAATGGATTTTATCGGATAAACCAGCTCCGAAGAAGACGAAGACCGTAAAGTCGACTGTAAAGTCGAAAGGTTGATAGCCACAATTTTTTGGGATGCACGCGGTATAATTCATATCGATTACCTTCCGTCAAAGTAAACAATCAATGACGATTGCTACACAGCCTTATTGGACTGTTTTAACAACATTTTAAAGAAAAAACGTCCCCAGACGAAGAAGAAATGCTGTTCCAAGATAATACACGGGTTCACGAGTTTGGTGCCCGGCATCGATAGCCAAATTCAACGCCAAATTCAGCATATTCGCCAGATTTAGCCCTCTGCGACTATTTCCTGTTTCCGAATCTGAAGAAATGGTTCGGAAGAAAGAGATTCACTAAAGAACAACTTATCACCGAAACAGAGGCTTATTTTGAAGGGTTGGACAAATCATATTATTCGGATGGTTTGAAAAAGTTGGAAAATCGTTGGATCAAGTGTATCGAGTTGAAAGGAGATTATGTTGAGAAATCAAAATAAATCGATAAAAAAAAATGTGTTTTACTATGTTTTTCTAAAAACTTATTGACTTGCCCTCGTACAATGTATGTAATTAAGCAACTCTTATTAAGTCATAATTAATAATACAAAAAAAATTGAATTTAAACTTAAATTTGAAATGAATTGAAAAATTGAATTGAAAAATTATAACAATAGGATAATGCAATGTGTAACGTTATAAATGGAATCAATGAACCATTTTTAATTTTATCATCTATTTCTGACTTCAAGTTAATAATTTTTAGTTTGTGAAATATATATTAATTGTTAAAAATGAAATGAAACTTGAAATATACATTAATTGTTAAAAATTAAATTGAAATATGTAAAATGTCTAGCTCGAGATTGCTAAGCAAAAATTAATAGTTAGAAAGATCAAAAAACACAAGCAACATTTATTGGAGTTTTAAAACTAAATATAACTGTTTATTACAACATACATTAAGAATTAAACTTTTTATCTATAAATATGTTTCGATTGTACTAAGTTTTCTTTAGACTATTTACAAAAAATAATTAAACATTGGAAAGAAAAATATAATATATAAAAATGTGAAATCATAAACACAATACATTTAATATTACAAATAAAATTATATAAAATTAATAAATCTTTAACGTCATCTTATTGTCAAATGAATTTAATTATTTCGTTATTGGTTGGCAAGAAAAAGCAAAGTTAAAATTATATTATTAAAGTTATTTCAGAAAATTGAATTGCAAAAACTCAAGTTAAAAAATTGAATCTGTGTCAAAAACAACCAATACATGTTGTAAATTATGATTAAATTAAATAAAATTACAAACTTACAAATATAAAGATCCTAGATAATGAATATGCTTAAGTATTGAAGACATCATGCAATATCTAACGTAGACAGACAAATCCGACAATCCGTGCGAAACAGAATATATTATTACAATATAATATGTTTTTACTGTAAAGGTCAAGATTGAAATTTTATTTTGAAATTTTTATTTCGAAACCGATTTTAATAGACACATATATGATTCATTCAAACGTTCCGTGTCTTTTTGTAAATTTATGTCATGTGTTTGTGTTCTTTAATCCAAAACATTTCACAATTTAATTTTTTATTGTAGTTTATTCAGATAGATTCGAAATCTAACTTTTATGTTATCCTAATCAAATAAGTGATTGTAATTTTTAATTGTGTTTAATTGTGTTCAGAAATCACGGAGTGTTTTATAGATGAATTTAATTTTATGTTATTAATATACTCTTAATTCTTGTTGCTAATTGTCTTTTGGTTTGGCCTGTAAGATACGCTGCAGTCTTTACAATTAATTTTGTAGTTACATTGATTTTAGATTTAATTTCATTAGTATCCTTTGTTGATTTAAATATTTGTTATCTATTATGGCCAATGATTTATTTACGTTATTAAGTAAAGATCTTATTTGATACATTTTTAATAACAGGAGTAATGAAATATTTCTTATGTTTAGGCGTGTCTGTACTTATATTTACGTCTTATTACGTCTTATTACGTCTTATTACGTCTTATTACGTTAGTATTCTTATTTTTTGTAGTCGACTACTACAATTCTTTAAGAGCTTCTTTAGTCTAATGTTAATCTCTTCAAAAATTAATTTTAATGGATATAATAGCCATTCTCTAAGAGCATTTTTATAACAAATTTAAGATTCTTATTCTGGAACACAGGATACATGGATGATGAAACAAACCAATTGCTTTATCAATCAGATTATAAATAATTCCAATTATTTGGCTTAGTGAATAATTTGAATAAAATAATAAACATCTGCTTGAGAATGTTCTTCTTATGGAACAAATTTATGTAAATTTTGTCATCCTTAATATTCAGCGGAAGTTTTAAACTACGATTACATTCAAAAATAAACTGCAAATGAAATTATTAAATATGTAAAAACTGTTAATTATTACATATATAAACAATTATGAAATGTATTAAAAATAAAAAATATTTATTTATTTACATCTCTTTTTGAAAAAGAGATATATGAAAAAGAGATTTTAAATCTTTTTGAAAAAGTTAGCTCGTTAAGATTTATAGATAAGTAAGTAAATAAATATTTTTAACTTTTTGTCCTAATTTTAACTAAGGTAAAATTTAGGGATGCATCCAATCGTAAAATTAGACTATTAAATCTATACTATAATGTCAAATTTAACCTAATGTGAGTCGCCACTGCTCCTACTAAATATATCGCTATTTTTTATCAAAAAGATAATTAAATTTGACATTATATTGTGTCAATTTTTCACTATATCGTGCTAAATTGACACTATATAATGTTAAATATAACCATTGTTTTAGTATAAAATAATGATATATTTAGTAGAAAACAGTGGCGACTCACGTTAGATTAAATTTGACACTATAGATTTAACAGTGTACCGAATACTGGATATTGGATATCCAGATAGAATGTAACATCGGATATCCGATATTCGATCGGATATCCGAGAAGGCAATTTCTTCGAGTAGGATATCCAATATTTTCTGGATATCCGACTGGATTCCGTGAAAATATCTTCTAAGAAAAAATCTATAGAGAAAAGAATTGTAATTTTGCAACAATATATAAAATATTACAGCATTATAAATATATGCATACTTATTTATAAAACATTTGTAGAATACAAAAAAATTTAATAATATAAAATTTCAATCGGATATTCTTGGATATTAATGATATCCGATTATCTGGTCGAATAATATAAATGTGCCGGATAATACCGGATACCGGATATTTTTCGGATATCCAGTGCATCCTAATAAAATTGGATACAATTATATTCCGGTAAGTTGGGATAAATATGGAAAACTCAGATTGTTAATTGTATATTGTATATTGTTATCAGTTTTGAGTTTGGAGCTCCATATTTGTTAGTTATTATTTTTGTTACTATATGTTTTATTGTTATATTAGGTGCAACTTTGCTTCCGCCGTTTTCCTATAGATGGCTTTAGCGGTAAGTGGTGGTCGAAATAAATAGATCATAGACGTTATACAATAAACTTGGGCATCTGTCAACATAACCCCATAGAAATATTAGTCGACTTGTGTTTGCATCATAAAGTATTCTCGATTGAAAATGTCAGTTTACGAGCCAAATTCTCGTCATTTGTGGGAGGTTTTAATTTTTTGCTTCAATATGAAGAAATCTGCGACTAAGGCTCATCAAATGCTCTCAAATACTTATGGTGAGGCCGCTATTAGTGAAAGGACGTGTCGTGAATGGTTTCAACGCTTTAAGAACGGTGATTTTGACGTCGAAGACCGGCATAGCGATGGAAGAGAGAAAATGCAGAATTGGAGGCATTACTTGAGCAAGACTCGTGTCAAAATCAAGAAGAATTGGCACGATCATTGGGAGTGACTCAACAAGCCATTTCAAAACGCCTCAAAGCCATGGGAATGATTCAGAAGCAAGGAAATTGGGTGCCGTACGAATTGAAGCCGAGAGATGTTGAA
>NW_017259577.1:560229-568633 GCF_001594045.1 Atta colombica | reverse complement strand
TATGAAGAAGTAAAAAATTGGATCGATTCGTGGATAGCCTCAAAAGATGACCAGTTTTTTCGACGCGGGATTCGTACGCTACCCGAAAGATGGGAGAAAGTAGTGGCCAGCGATGGACAATACTTTGAATCATAAATGTATTACCAGTTTTTTACAATAAAGCCTCGAATTTCGGAAAAAAAACGGCGGAATATACGATGTTCCAAAAGGTCACGTACCTGAATCCCTCAGAAAATATAAGGAAAGTATAAGTTTCACAGAAAAGTATTTCAGATAAAAATTGTAGAGTTCAGAAAGATTTATTGATCTATCAATTCGATCTTGGATGGTGTCGCCAAGGTGAGATCAAGGTCACATCGATTTTTTTAAATGGAACACTTTTCATTTCAGAATCTAATAACTGGTGTCGAGCTTTCCAAAAGCTATAAGAAGAGCTATAAGAAAATATTTTTTCATTAAGTATTTTTTGAGTTATGATGCTTGAAAATTACAGTATTGTCAGTTAGTACTATCAAAGGTGTCTAATTGATGGCTCTTTTAAATATTGTTCGAAATCGTGGCCTTAATAACACTTGTCAAGAGCATTGATCTTAACAAAAAAAAAACAAATGTTATTCAGGATATAATTCTAAACAGCATTCAAGAGGTTAGTCGGTTAGATATGTTGGATAATGTTAATGTCAGCGGTACTGTAATTTTCAAGCATTATAATTCAAAAATTATTTAATGAAAGAAAATTTTTTTAGTGTTTAGGAAAACTCGACGGCAGCTGTTAGATTCTGGAATAAAAAATATGGTAGGATGTTCTATTAAAATCAATGTGATCTTGATTTGATCTTGGTGACACCACTTGGTCATACTGATAAGATGAGTAAATAAATCTTTTTGACCTATTTTTGTTTGAAATACTTTTCTGTAAAATTGATATTTTCCGAGATATTTAGATGTCCCTTTTTGAATACCCATATAGTTGATCTAAAAAACATAATTATTTTAGATTTTTTAAACATAGAACTGTAAATATAATTTTATTATTATTATTATTAATATTGTTATTATTAATAATATTACAGATAATAATATTATTATTATTAATTACATTAGTAATCTTTACAGAAATCTAATACTCATCATTTGGAATATAAAAATACAGAACAGCAATGCTTGTAATACTTAAAATAAGTAATTACTATTTTTCATTATTAAATTCTTGCTGGAAAGCATCCATTGTTTGAATAGTAATTGACAATTTTTTTTTAAATAAAATATATTGTTATACATATTATGTATACATATACATAATATGTATACATATACATGTATATTGTTATACAATGTATATATTGTTGTGTGTACAAATGTATATAATATATACAATTGAGCTAAAAATATGACATTACTTTTATTCTAATCGCAATGATTATAAGGACCATAATGCCACATTTTTAGTTCAAATTTATATACATTCTACACATTTTTAATAGCAATTATACCATTTGATAGAGCAAAGTTTCAGTTTCAAGAATTTAATTTTTTAATCTCTGTACGATGATTTTTAATGGAGTTATGAACAATCAAAATCAGAATCTCTTTTAAAAAAAACGTCTAATTAACAACGTGTAACTTGACAAAAAATCATAGGAACATTTTTTAAAAATGAAATTTTAGGGAAAACTTTAAACTTTCACGTCAAATAGTCGAAAATTTTATAACGAATATATTCTGTGTATAATTTTGAGTTAATAATATACTACAGAACTTTCTGAACAACCTAATATATTTATATACATTTTTTTCCATTTTTTTTCCATTTTCTTCGTTGCAATTTTAAAATATGTATGATTGTAACTAACAAAACTCGAAAAGTCAGTTATGAAAAATTGAATTAAGAGTAAAACATGATATTTGCAATGAATTAGATAACACAATTCTACAGAAAATAAATCTTATTCAACTTTAATATAGCATCTTCTTTGAATTTATCGTATTTCTTTTCTTTTTCTCGTAGGAATCACGGATATTAAAAATATAACCTTTTTTTTAGAGAAAGAGAAATCAAATTTAGATTCTTACTTATAAAATAGATATTTAGAATAGTCCGGTAAGAGGCAATCAATTCAGATATTCAGAAATAATGGAACACGACGCGAAATGTCTTCCTCTTATGAGAGAACATCTACCAACGATGATCGTTATCCCTGATCATTTAGCGCACTACGGTACGGCGTGTGTTATACATGATCCTGAGTGGAGCGGCTAGAGCGATAGCTCTAAAGGTACTTTAATTAATACATGCCTGCTGACCGAACAACATCCCTTCGATTGTGGAGCATTGGAAACTTCTGAGCTGGAAATCGCCGGGACAACGCCACCAGCGTATATTTAGATGCATTCGTGTATAATTGGCATCGCATATTCGATTACAAATTAAGATTTGCATGTTTATCAAGAAACAAGCGATACATTCTCGTATTATTAACCAAATTAAGAGATTCCCCAATTTCATCTAAAATATTTGTAAGAAGTTTTTCCTCTTTCTGATACATGAAAATATTGTTGTTAAATTCATAATGTCGAATTATGTCCATTAATGTCCAATTTGAATTATTTTTAATCATTTCTACAGGTCACCACTGCTTCTATTCAATATGTCGTTAATTTTATTAAAATAATGAATCATAAAGAAAAATAGCCTTTTGAAGCCGTGCATCAAGATATTATTAAGCAATGTTAATTAATTATCACATAGACAATTCGTCTTAAAATAATTTATTAAATTTATACGTTTTGACCCACAATTTGAGTTCCCTTTTAATGAAACGATTAATTATATATTAATAGAGGAAAAGCCAATTTGAGTTCCCTTTTAATGAAACGATTAATTATATATTAATAGAGGAAAAGCCTCTATTATGAGATACCGAGTTTATTGTAAATACTAGAAATATATGGGCAGAATTAAAAAAAATAATAGGTCATTTTGAATGGAATTTAATAAGCTTTAAAATAATATTATGTAAATTTTAATTCAAATTTTATTTTTTTTATAAATTAAAGAAATGTAAATAGTGAGCAAATCGCAAAGTCAAAAAATTGTGCTCCTAATAGGAGATATCCCAAGAAATCGATGTTAAAACGCAAAGTACATCAGTATTGCAATTAAAAAACTTTATTTAATGTTTCTAAAATACAAATAAACACAGCCAATACACGTGCAAAATGAGTATGCAATGCATTGTACCTAGCTGACTCGTCTTCAAATAGTTGGAACCAAGCATTGCAGAAACAGGCATTCAATGTTTATTTTGATTGTCCTTTTAATAACAATAATATTTATACTTTAATTATAATTTTCACTGTGATATAGGAGTAGATTATTTATATCATATTTGAATCAATATCATATATCATATTATAAATAATATGCTGGGATAAATAATATGCTGGGAAATATGCTGGGTACCTCACATTACGATTTTCACGCCTTACGGTTTTACGATCATCAAATCTAACTTCTGTAATTAAGCAATTCAACATATCACGTATTTTATTAATACGATCTTACTCTGTTACTACATGAAGAATTTATTGCCAAATGTTTACTTATTAAATAATAAATAAGATTTAAAAGCTCATCTTAACGAAACTTGAAGATATCCAATTCTAAAATCTTTTTTGCAACGATCACAGGCACGATCTAATAATTTTCTAAATAGTTTTCAATCTATGAACAATGAATTTATAATGAAACTAATAGATATTAGTTTAGCGGAAACGCCATTATCTCATATATCATAGACGTCTATCTCATAATAAGAGGCTTTCCTCTATGCAGGGTGCGTCACTAAAATCCAGACAAATCAAATAATTTCTTTAAACAAAATATTTTTAATGAAAAATTAAATATTACAAAAAATCTCTTTACATGGCATTTGACACATAATCCCTAGAGCACAATTATTCGATATATCCCCTATTAGTTTGAATAACGGCCTCTATTCTCGGTCTGAAGCGTTCGCACGTACAATGTAGCGTTGTCCGTACCGACGAATGCTGCCTCAATAGCGGTCCTTAAAGACGTCACATTGAGATGCCGAGATTTGTTTGTAATCCTTTCAACGCCCCATAGTAATCCAAGGGATTTAAATCTGGGCTGTTGGGAAGCCAGAATTCCTTGGACTAAAACATATCGACGTTGTCTAAGAGAATTTTGAATCAAATGACTCGTATGAGCCGGTTCACCGTCCTGCTGAAAAACATATGATCTTTCAAATGCCACAGTTTCCGTCGAGGAACGAGATGATGACACATGCCGGAGATCTTCCTGAGAGTGAAGACTTCACAACAACAATTAGACACGAACATATTAAATAAATAAATATAATAAGGAAGAGGTGAAAGCGTCAAGCCATGAAAATAAAGTTGAATAGAACGGGAATTCAACAATTCAGTGTCATTCTGTTTTCATAAATATCATTTCTGATAAAAGTCTTTTTTTTAATTTTGTTCTTTATCAAAAATTTTTATATTTTCCCAATCGAACTCATGTCTTAAATCCAGCCTTATATGCTCAGTGATTACAGAATATCGAGTAGTATTTTAATTTATGTGATTTCTCTCATGTGTTAATTTAGTCTTGACTTTAATACTATCAGTTTGGCTCGATATATGAAGCATCACAATTCTTGCAATCAATTTTATACGATATTAGTAGTGTGACAAAGGAAGTTTGTCTTTAAGGAAATCCTAAAGACGATTAATCATATTGTAAACACTTACATACAGACAATATTTACATTAACACATCACTCACGCATAAACTTTCCTATAATTACGTTTTAATTAGACGTCTAACATTGAGTCCAATTTTAAGAATTCCACGCTGTTTCTTTATGCAGACTAGTCTGTAGACTATAATTTTATTAATACAGATTGCATAGTTTTTATATGAAGCAAATGTTGTCACGACAGTTCTGGAGCGTCATATTGGACTAAGAAATAATAAAGATCTCAATTTCGAAATTTTGATAATTGTGTACTATAAGGAATCCAGCTCCAATGACTTTGACTTTGACATATGATGTTAAGGTCATGATTTTAAGTAACCTTCAACAAGTTTCAGCCGGCGTTCATTAAAAAGCTATTAACAAAAGAGTTTAAGAAATGATATGTCTTTTCTACTATGTAAAACAGAAATTTTATTTAAAATATATTTTACAACTTTCCTTGCAAAACGAGTTTCACTCCACTCCCTCCCCCCTTTCTCCTTCCCCCCTCGTCAAGGGCGCTCGACTTTTCAGGCGAAGCGAATTTCACCTAAACTATAAGCTTTTGTTGAGTATTTTATGTAAGAATATGGTAAGATCGTGGAGAGGATTATCTATGAAAGATACGATAATTCATAATGAGCATTCGTTTTTATGTATTTTAGGTACTTCATATGCACGTGGCAAGATGACTGGATTCTTTGAGCAAAAATATTTATAATTCGCGTCAGGTATATATAAAATTACAACTCTGCCATCTCTTCAATATAAACTACAATTCTTTAATTATTTTGTTCAACTTCATTATAGTATATATTGATGTTTTATGATGTTGAGAAGGACCTCAACTATAGGTCGAAATATGAATTTTTAATTGTTTTATGATGAATTATTATATGCGATAATTAATTAACATTGCTCAATAATATCTCGATGCGCGGCTACAAAAGGCTGTTTTTCTTTATGATTTATATCATGAGTGCATATTTACTAAATTAAAATAATGAAGTTAAACAATTTTACTTAGAAAATGTATTATATTTGAATCAAATTTAGTTTATTATTTAGAATAAAATGGTCATAGTTTTGTAACCTGCAAAAAAACATATTTTTATTTTTGTTATTTTTTTAATAGTATATACCTATTCTATATACATTTGATATCACTTCACTGAAATTTTTAAAGTAATAGTAACACATTATCGAAATTAAAAAAAAACATTTAACAAAAATTTAATATTATCAAAATATTATGAATTATGCATTAACGATCGATTATCGTTTAGAGAAAAGATAATGGAATTACAGGAGATAGTTAACCATACATTTTTTGCATGTAGTATTTTGTTGAATGTTAAATAAAGCTTATAATTTCATATATTTGGTACAAATTATTGTACTATCTCTTATTATTGATATTGAGTACCTCTTATTATTGCTATTTTTTATTATTCTATTTTTTAAAATAACAAAATGTTATTTAACTCAAGTGATTGGATTGCTCTTTTAATAACTGATAGTGAAGATTTCTTTTCTGAATTTTTTGAAAATTACTGCAACAGATTGATTTTGAAATTTGTACAATTATTCTATGTATCTACAATATGTAAAATAAACATTATTAAAAAATATTAATATCTTTTTGCGTTTTCTCGAAACTATGTTTTCAAAAACTACAAATCTCAAAAACTATCCGGTTGATTTCTACACTTTAGCATATTATTTTTAGTATGTCTATCTAAGGATAACTAAACCTTAAAAATTTTGAATTTTTAAAAACAAATATTTCTTGCTGTTTTAAAAGCTGATTTTTTATGAAAATGCGATCGTTAACGAATTTGTTAAACCAATTAAACCAATGCCATTTTGTTAAATTTCTATTTTTTCATAAAACCCGAGGTTCATTACCTCACACTATTAATAAATAAAATTTAAATTTTTTGTTTCAGATTATCCTGACACATTCTATCACGTTTGCAAAAAACAAGTTTTTAGAAGCACGTCTTTATTTTATATCCTGAATAAATTAGTATTTTTTATTTTAATCTTGTTGAAGATTCATAGAACAAACGTACAAAACTAATCGATCTATTGCATAGTTTTTTTTAAAAAATTTATAACAGAAGCCTTGTTTTCGCAAAACAAAAAAGGAAAGTCTCATTAAATGTAATTGTAAAATAATATTGTAGCACAAAGAAAAAAGAGTAAAACTTTTGCATCAGAATCATTACGATTAGCGACCTAACAAGTTATAAACAAGTTGAAAAGATTAATGTAAAAATGTAAGTTACATATAGATTTCAATATTTAACTATTATTAGGTCTCGCCCTATTCGTCAGCTATGTGTGTTATTATTGTATTTTTTTCCTTGGCTAGTGTGCCAGATTAAATCTCCCAGCGTGGTCACGCGACGGTATTTCAAGTAACGCCATCATTTTGTCAATCGCCAGGTATATACCTCGGATATATATATATATATATATATATATATATAGAGAGAGAGAGAGAGAGAGAGAGAGAGAGAGAGACGTTGGTGACTCAACCGATAATAAAATTCATGATTTGCAAACTAAACATGGCACAGCAGACAGTGCACGTGCGGAATGTATTATATTTTCTCCGACGATCTTTTTCTTTTTTGCCAACGCAACGTGCATTAGAGCGCCTCCTTATTGCCGCTCCGCCCTGCCTCACCTCACCATACTGGATAAAATGTCAATATTTATTCTGCCGTCAGGAATTCTTTCTTATCATGGAAAGTAGATCGTAACTTTAGTAATCTTTACATTGCAAGCACGTCCGGCGTTCGACGATGTATTTCTTTCGCCAAGTGCACGAGCGCGTTTTCCATGGCATCTGCATCTATGTGTCATTCCTCCATTATTCTTCGCAAACTGGACCATCGAAACTCGCTAATTCTTAGTTCTTGTAATTCGGCGAAACGTATGTAGAACGAATGTAAATACTAGAATAAGAGGATCGATAACGGAAATTACTAACAAACCGTTCAGAATTATTAGCTTTTACTTATATTTAAAGTTGATTCATGTTACATATTGATAATTATTTGAATTTAAAGTTTATAGAACGCATCTCTTTAAACTAATTGAATAAAAGTACTGATAAATATAAGAAATAACTCTTATACATATATGTAATTATTTTATTAATTTATTACAATGTAACATTTACAATTAGCAATTTTATTTATAATGACAATAGGACTTTATTGCAAACAAATTAAAGAAAGAACTGATTATGGATAACATTGTGTAATCGATATACATATAAATGATATATTTTTGGGAAGATTCATATAATTTTTAGTACGATGTAATAATTATAATTTATAATAACATTATAATTACATTGCTTGCCTAGAAATAAAACTATTTTTGTAATTAAAATTGTAGATATAAAAATATATTTCTATAATTAATATATAATATTTTTATAATTGTTGTAATATCTAAAATTATATTGTATATCTTTAATAAAATACTGGAATTACATTTATGTGAATAAACAGTTCTTCAGTTATATTTTATCTGCAAAAAGAACAATTTTTTAACTTATGCTATACACGGAAGAGAACATTATTTATTTATTTAATAATCTAATATACTTACAAATGCTT
>NW_017259577.1:558201-559999 GCF_001594045.1 Atta colombica | reverse complement strand
ATATAGGTATATATATTATATTTTATAGTATTTTATATTGAAACTTACTATTTGGAAAACTCATTTTCTATGTATATCGTGCTGTAAATTAGCAATTTATTCGCGTGACATGAATATTTAACAGTATTTTTCATTCATAATAAGAAGGTGCTTAATCTTGTTCCATTAGCTAATTACTGATGCCCAAAGAAATTCCGGTTTTACTTTGAACACTCTTGATTAAAACGTCCGTCTTCGGGCGGTCTTCGCACTGTAAAGTCTTAAAAACGCATTCCGCGAATGAAATGTGCTGAATACTAAATAACGTTATTCTCAATTTCACACATACACATGCGAGAAGTTTCGAATCTAATTCAAATGAATATAAATCTTTATCATTCGATATTGTAACACTAATAAATACAAAAAATTCTATTCTAAATATCGTACTAACATAATTTATGGATTATTATTCGAAGAATTTTATAAAAATGTAATTTTATAAAAATGTAAATATTATCAAATCAATATTATTGTTGTTAAGATTAGCAAGCTAAATTTGTATTAAAAATACTTATGATTTTATTAAATATAAAATATTATATACTACAGTTCCAAAAAACTAAGAAAGATTGATTCAATTAGAGAGAGAGATTCATACATCGCTTTCAATACATAGAAAGAATGATTTTGCTGATCCAAAAATTAGATATAGATATAGAGCTAGATATATATGTAGATCTAAAAAAATAATTGTATTGAATTATCAAAATTATTAGATATGTGTAACGCTTAAACTGGCTCAACGTCAACATTTTTTTAGCATAGTTTTCTACATAATTATTTTAATGTCCAACAAAATTATTTTCAAATACACTACTCAACAAAATTAAAAGATCAGCTGTTCTATCCATCAAATTTCAAGATAGAATAACTTCGTAAAAAGTCATTGTATCGAAATGTTTAAAAAAGCATTTTTTATAGCTATAAATAAAAAAGCAAATTAAAGCTATTGATTCTCTCTTCCAAGAGAGATTCTTTCTTTCAGTTTTCAAAAACTGTAAATTGCATTTGTGCGCAATTTTTAATTCGCGTCATAAAATTTCGCAAATTTCGTAAAAAAATTTTTAGATATGATGCATCTTCATGTATGTTTGTGTAACTTCGAAAAATATCAGTAAAATCGATTTTTAAAGTACTGATCTAAACAGTAAAGATTTCAAGCTGTAAAATGCTTTTTTAAATATCTGGATACGATGATTTTTTTTATAAAGTTATCTTAGTTTGAAATTTTTACCTACCAAACAAAATTAAAATCATTTAAAATCAGCATTAGAAAGTAATTCAAATTCAACTTTTACATATTTCCGCGAAGAATGATCGCGAAATAACGTTCAAGAAAGCATTTTAAAATTATAACAAATTTCCTTAATTAACTTAATTGAGTTAAGTTTGGCATTGTCTCAAAGTAATTTTTACGCTATAATTTTTTTTTTCACTGAATAATTTGAAGTGAATTTTCTAGTCCTTTTTCTAAAAATTTCTAAAACATAGCAACAAATGTACAATTATACAAATACAGTACAATTTTTAATTCGCCTCATGAAACTTCGCAAATTTCGAGAAAAAAAATTTTGAGATTTGATGTGTCTTCATTTATGTTTGTGTCACAAAATATCAGTAAGATAGTTTTATAAAATACTGATCTGATAAGTAGAGATTTCTATTTCTAGGAGAGACTATTTCTATTTCTAAGAGAGCAATGCTTTTTTAAATATCTCTATACGATTTTTTACGAAATAAGTTATTCTATTAGGTA
>NW_017259577.1:553380-558101 GCF_001594045.1 Atta colombica | reverse complement strand
CAACTTTGCTTCCGCCGTTTTCCTATAGATGGCTTTAGCGGTAAGTGGTGGTCGAAATAAATAGATCATAGACGTCATACAATAAACTTGGGCATCTGTTAACATAACCCCATAGAAACATTAGTCGATTTGTCTGCATCATAAAGTTATACTCGATTGAAAATGTCAGTTTACGAGCCAAATTCTCGTCATCTGCGGGAGGTTTTAATTTTTTGTTTCAATATGAAGAAATCTGCGGCTGAGACTCATCGAATGCTCTCAAATACTTATGAGGCCGTGAAAGAACGTGTCGTGAGTGGTTTCAACGCTTCAAGAATGGTGATTTTGACGTCCAAGGTCATGCTCTATTTGGTGGGACCAGCTCGGCGTAGTGTATTATGAACTGTTAAAACCGACTGAAACAATCGCAGGCGATCGGTATCGAACGCAATTGATGCGTTTGAGCATTGAAAGACAAACGGCCGCAATACAACGAGAGACACGATAAAGTGATTTTGCAGCATGACAATGCTCGACCCCATGTTGAAAGTGATCAAGACATACTTGGAAATGTTGAAATGGGAAGTCCTACCCCACCCGCCGTATTCTCCAGACGTTGCCTTTGACTATCACTTGTTTCGATCAATGGCACACGGCCTGGCTGACCAGCACTTCCGGTCTTATGAAGAAGTAAAAAATTGGATCGATTCGTGGATAGCCTCAAAAGATGTTGACTAGTTTTTTCGACGCGGGATTCGTACGCTACCCGAAAGATGGAAGAAAGTAGTGGCCAGCGATGGACAATACTTTGAATCATAAATGTATAACCAGTTTTTTACAATAAAGCCTGGAATTTCGAAAAAAAACGGCGGAAGCAAAGTTGTACACCTAATATCTTGAAGTTCGCCCATTTTTGTAGGATGGGATAGATGATTCTTTAATTTTGTTAAGTAGTGTATATGCATTAATTTTTTGATACTTTAGCAGAATTATTATTTTCGTGTAAAAAAAATACATACATGGAAGAAACAGTTTTGCTCAAATACTTAAAAGTTTAGCTGGATATAATTAATTTTATTGGATTATTAAAATAATTATATGCTTTAAAACTGATTGCTAGAATGTCAACTTTGTTCAGCAATGTTGAGTTCCCTATATAATTATTTTGATGATATAACAAAATTATTTTCAGATCTACTTAAATATTTATAAATATACAATAAAGCCGTTCTTAAATATTTATAGATATACAATAAAGTCATTCTTTCTGTGCAGTGTCGTCTCGATTTTTTCTTCATTTCTCAAATATTCTCGGGAGAGCCATTTGTACGCGCTTAATATCTCGAATCAATTCATCTCCATGCGATCTTACGCATATATTTTTCTATCTTAATATGAAAAATGTTTTAAAACATTTTAAAATGAAAGATTTAACTAAATAAAGACCTGTTTGAAATTCGCTAATTTATTAAAACAAAGTTACTAATTTCCCGAATGGAATCTCATTTAACCAGATCGAATAACTTTTTGACCGTATTCCATACTCGAGAGAAATGATGGTACATTTCTCTCTTCAATGTAGGTACCTTTCTCAATCTTTAGATATGCAAACCTGCGTACCTCTTTAAACAAAAATTTGTTCATCTGAAGAACGGCAATTTTTGTCGCTCGTGAACTTGTCAAATATTTTCTGGTAACGCGTTACATGATTCGCGTTTCGCGATCGTTTGCTAAAAAAAACGTATCGACATGTCGGTTATGTTGATTGCGATGCGATCAACCTAACAGTTGCGGTATGTAAAATTAATTCAGTGCGAAATCTCATAATTGTCAATAACCAGAAACCAATCGATCAATGATATATGCGAAAAATGCGCATAAGGCATTGCACTTTCTTGAATTTTCCGAATTTATTTTTTCCTTGGATTATCCAAAAATTTTGTATATGCATTTTTCACTCAGTTAACATAGCGTGAGCGCCGATAATAACATAAGATTTATTCGACTGGATTAAAGGAATAGGATAAATTTCATTTCACTCGCAAAGCTGATTTTAGCACCATCAAATACGCCTTACAACAACGGTGACATACGCTCGCAACACTTAACGTGTGAAACGAAACCGATACGCAAATTGGCGATCATGATCAAAAGGTATCATTGATTCAAGGTATCATTTCTGCCAGCCCTAATAATGATGCTCCTTTCCTGAGCATGCAAGACTTGTTATCGGGAGGAGACGCTGCGTCACTACTTGGCAGAAACGTACAGGAAAATTAATTGGATATGAAAACTCGTTGCGCTAAGCCATGAAGCTGACTTGACTCGATTCAGTTATATTTTAAAGATTTATATAATAAAATTTGCGCATTTCGCATACGAGCAATTAAAATTGTTTCAAACATAAGTCACAAATGATTTTATAACAGTTACAAATTATTATATAACATGATAAAAATTATTTTATAACGTAATTGATTTCTTTTTTTATAAAATTAACATTTTAAGGTATAGTTAATCAAGATCCGTTTACTCGTCTCAGATTATAACGCCAGAAGCGAGCAAATAAAAGTTTTTGCAAAATATGATAACATGGGAATATATTTCAATAAAACAACACTATAATAGAACTTTAGGTTTGTAAAATATATCAAAAATTCTCCTTTTGTTTCGTTAATTAATAAATATAACAACATATCTAAAAATAAATTATGCGTATACAAAGCATCATATAATGCTATTCCTAATAAAAAGCTAGGTATGTAAATATGAAACCGGAATTTACCAATAGATGGCCATAGCTGTCAATGTAGTTACCGTCAGACAGCGCCATTTCCTTGTTCTGACATCTGACAAAGATTTTCAACAATACAAGTTTCATACAACAGTATAGTTTGTAATAGCGTTGAACATGTCGAATTTTGTGCCTGGAAACTACGATTTGCGGACAGCATTGATTTTCGGTTACCATTTGAAGAAACTGCTGCAGAATCGCATCGAATGCTTGGCGAAGCTTACGGTGAGCATGCGCTTGGTAAATCACAGTACTTTGAGTGGTTTAAAAAATTCAAAAGTGGCGATTTTGACATGAGAAACGAAGAACGTGAAAAACCACCGAAAAAGTTTGAAGACAGCGAATTGCAAGCATTCTTGGATGAGGATGATGCTCAAATTCAACAATTCGCGGATCAATTGAATGTAACACGAGAAGTCGTCTCCATACGTTTGAAATCCATGGGAAAGATCCAGAAGATGAGAAAATGGGTTCCACATGAACTGAATGAAAGACAGCAGGAAAACCGAAAAACCACTTGCGAAATGCTGCTCGCCAGATATAAAAGAAAGTCATTTCTCTATCGAATTGTGACTGGCGATGAAAAGTGGATATATTTTCAGAATCCTAAGCGTAAAAGATCATGGGTAACTCTAAGCGAATCATCGACATCGACTGCCAAATCGCTATGGACGGAAGACAATGCTCTGTGTTTGGTGGGATCAGAAAGGTGTGATCTATTGAGCTGCTAAAACCTGGCGAAACCGTTAATACTGAACGCTGACGACAAATGATCAATTTGAATCAAGCTTTGTGTGAAAAACGACCGAAATATCAAAAAAAGGCAATACAAAGTGATTTTGCTTCATGATAATGCACCATCACACACAGCAAAACGTCAAGGAAACGATTGAGGCATTTGATTGGGAAATACTTTCGCATGCGGCTTACTCACCAGACTTGGCTCCGTCCGATTACCACTTATTTGCATCGATGGGACATGCACTTGCTCAGCAGCGCTTCACTTCTTACGAAGATGTACGAAAATGGCTAGATGACTGACTCAAAAGAGCAACAATTTTTTTGGCGTGGCATCCACAAATTGTCAAACAGGTGGAAAAAATGTATAGCTATCGATGGGCAATATTTCGAATAAAATATTTTTTATCATTTTGATGCAATAAACTTGTTTTCTATAAAAAAATTCCGTTTCATATTTACATATCTGGTAAGTCGAAAAATTCTCTACCATTTTGCAATTGTTTCGCAACAATTAACAAGATATTAATTTCTAAAGATTGCCGAATAAACGGATAAAATCTATATATAAGACAATTTAAAAATAAGATATTTTTCTTTATGAAACATTTTGAAGATATTTCTTAAAGAACTCTTAAAAATATCTTAAAGTTATCTCATGTACTATATATGATTTTAGATATTTTGTTCATTAAGTAACTAAAAATAATATTGCAAAAATTGCAAAATGCTAGAGGACTTTTCGACAGTTTTTTATTAGGAATAGCACTATATGATTAGTGAGCCTTATTTCAGACACTCTGTATATGTGTCTATTTATGAATACATATCAATTTTTTTTTAGGAGATAAATCTACACACTAAAATAAATAAAAAAAAGTCATATGAACATATGTTCTATATATCTTAGTTTTCAAGTTACGGATGATTAAGAAAATCTTCGAAATGCCCGCGTCAATACACGCTATACGTCTTAGCACTGAGTTCTGCACTCAGAAATGCCAGGTATTCTTCGAATAGTCCCAAATCCATTTCGTATTCTTTCTCGCAAATCATCCACATTGTTTACTGATGTGTTTGTTGAATACATAATAGATTTTAAATGGCCTCAAAAATACAAATCTAATGAATTGAGATTAGGAGATGGTGACTATGGAGTAAATCGTTCTATTCATCGATTTACGAAGACATTGTTTGGGAATGTTTTTAC
>NW_017259577.1:543131-553280 GCF_001594045.1 Atta colombica | reverse complement strand
TACGATTTAATTTCTGCTGAAAAAAAAGTTAATCTTTTATATATTGTAAGTTTGTTTTATTGATTTTAAATGTTTTTAATACTTTTGTTTTAAATACTTTTATTTAAAAATATTAATATTTAAATATATTTTGCAAGAATTTTTATTGTATACTTTCTCCGTTTCGGACATTTCAATTTGAAATAATAAAGTAATAAATTGAATTAATAAATGAAAAGTAAACAAAGATTTTTATTTTTGTTAAAAAAAAGTATAAAGATGTCTACAATAATATGTGTATAAACACATATATAACAATGTTAAAGCAATTGATATAATTCTAATAGAATGTCATCGCATATTCAACGTGGAAACATAAAACAGCATCGCGTCTTTATACGTGCACAATCATTCGCGCAACAGTCTTAGGATATCTCACGTATCCCCATAACTTTGCAGGCGATGCTGACGACGTTGTCGCACGAATCTCGGCAAATTTGGAAACTTCGGACGTCGAGAGTAATTTTCGGAACTCCACAGTTGAATACGTGCCACGCCATTCTCGGCGCGTAACTTTTTGACCGTAACTTTTAAAGAATTCAGCACGACATTCTTAGGCAAAGCAGAACTAGAAAAATTTCTAGAAGAAGAAGCGCATTCTTTCTCTTTAGCCTCTATACCTCTATAGTGGCGATTTGACATCTTTTATATTCATTGTTGCAATGACACAACGACATTTGCGTTCTATTCTTATTGTTCATTTAGCGTGAAATCCGATAATGAAAATCGAGAGACCGATTTTTCTATTAATTAAAATTTTTTATCGCGATAACAAATGCGAGAGAAGTTTTTATTATATTAAAAAAAATTGTCGTTTATTTTATTGTAATATCAAACGACGTTATTACATTAAAGAACTCCGCGCGACAGTGAGATCGCAGCGGGAAATGGAATTAATAAGTAGACTCAAAGAGTAATTTGCATTTCAACCGCGAGCGAACGCTGCTTTGAAATCGCCAACCGCGGTTTGATAATTTCGCCGCCGGACCTTTATCGTGCTTTACCTTTCTGAAATCTTTCACTAAAGTGTAATAATAAAAATCTGCGAATGCGAAGACTTACACTAACATTGATGATTCGTCAATTTAAAACAAATCGCATTTCTCAGCAGTTCGTAATTTTCATATAGAGATTATAGAATTAACAATTCTTCCATGCAAAGAATCACCATAGTAGCCTGGATAAACGATTCCCGTTCCACCGACCCGTTTGTCACCGTTGATCGTTACCAAAGCGACCAATCGTGTAGTTGAATCCGCTCGCATGTAGCCCCCCCGCATGATCCGTACGTTCCTTTTTTAACCTTTTTTTTAGCAACCAGCTACTCTCTATTCATCTATACAGCTCAACATTGGTCAGTAGTCTTCGTATCTCGCGGAAAATGCGGGCCGAAAGGACGGCAAAGGGATGAGGAAGGGTTTGTCGCTTGGAACACGGTCGCTTTTGTCGTCCGGAACTACGTTCGTCGGCACTGAAATACATTTCGAGTGTGTCGTAGACACACGGCGCCCCTCGCTTAATGAAATTCCGCACATTCGCACGTTATTAAGAAATGACTCCTCCTCCTCCGTCCATAATCCTCTGAAAGGATGTGACTTTTATCATGCCTGTGGTGCGCACGCTGATTGTACACAGTTATAAGAGACCTACAATTTAACATTGATTCTGAATGACGATTTTATTTATAGAAGTGCACATGACAAAGTTACTCTCGATGGTTGCCATTGCCT
This sequence comes from Atta colombica, assembly GCF_001594045.1. Classification (NCBI taxonomy): domain Eukaryota; kingdom Metazoa; phylum Arthropoda; class Insecta; order Hymenoptera; family Formicidae; genus Atta; species Atta colombica. The sequence continues at coordinate 551,511 of NW_017259577.1, read as the reverse complement.
GCTGAGAAATGACTATCATCCCTTAAATATTTTATTTTTATATATATGAGATATTGTACTTGTCGGACGTTTTGGTTGACCTTCGGGATGATAACCTTTTTCTATTTGTTTTTAAATGTTTTCATGGTATTCTTTAAACAAGAGCCAAGTGGGTCAGAAGAACGCTAAAGCTGTCATAAAAGAGGAATGTCTATATGGGAATATATGCAATGGAAGTTCTGTATATTCTTTCTACTTATCAATTCCCTGAATTCGAAATCGAAGTGAAAGAAAATGAGATAAAAGAGCATGGCGTGACTTGTTATACATTGCATAAAAATCAAATTTTTCCAAAATATTCTCTTTATGTGCGATGGAGTAATACAAATTTCTAATTTTTAAATGTATACATAATTTGATTGGATACATAAATTGATACGTAATTTGGCTACATAATTTGTATTGATTATGAAAGAAAAAGTTGTGGGATATTTGTAATTATAATTGCATGATAAAATAATTATAATTAGGCGCTTCATTTTTATGACTATTACTGTTATAATATTAGTAATAATAATTTTATCATATTTTTAGTTCTACCATAAGCTACATATAAAATAAATAAATGGAGGAAATGCCAATAAGATCCAATATTTGATGTTGATGTATTTAATAAGATAATAACAGACTTAGTAGATAAAATAACAAATGATAAGTTACGCTGAAGTCGAAGAAAATCCAAATCGAGACTCGAAACGTTTGGAATATTATATTGATGCATGGACAATTACATTTCAATAAAATCAAAAATATTATTAAGTGTCAGACCTTATTGGTATTTCCCATTTACTGATTTACTTTGTCTATAATCTTTCAACTTGTTTAATACCTATATAGTTGGCATCGAAAATAAGCGTTTCTTTAATTAAAATTATAAAGATTGTATGCAAAATTCTCAAAATGTAAAAATTAAAATTGCGAAAAAATTGATGAAAGTGCAGTGCAGTAATTGATCGCAGTATCAGTATTGATAGTTTACAACTAATAAAAAATATATTTAATTTATATTATTCTATTGTTTAAACTTTCAGCTTCATTTCAAATCATTTTTAGTGATGTTAAATATTAACAGACAGGATGAGATGGAAACACTCTTAAAATTAAGTTACCAAAATTAAAAGTTGAGATATTCCATCGTCGAAAAAAAAACATTGTTTCCGAATTCTAAGAAGAAAATCCGAAATCTAAAAGATGGATTTTACCAGAGATTGGAAAGTTACTTTTTAAAAGTAATAAGTTACAATTACTCATTATCAAGTAGGAAAAGTAATGAATTACTATTACCGTTTTTTTAAAAGTAACTGGTTATAGTTGTCGTTACTTGAGAAAATAACTTTTCGTTATTTTTCCATTAATTTTTTAAAATTGATGATAAATCATCGGATGGATGTCTAAGGACTTTCTAGTCTCAAGCACTGTGAGTGACTTGTGTTCAATCGTATGCAAAGTAACGATAAAAGTAACTGTAAAATTTGTTATTAAAAAAATATAATTATATTACCGTTACTAAAAAAAAGTAACACAGTTACCAGTAAAATTACAAAAAAAATAACTTTAACTTCCTTACAAATAATAAGTTATTTCCATTCCCTGGATTTTCCCTGGACAAAAAAAAGTAATAGTTCGAAAGTAAAAAATGGCTCATCCTATATGTTACATTAAATCAAATTTAATGAAATGTATATAAGTGAAAACTATCATATTCGAACAAAGCGATTCTTCATGCTAATATTTCTTGTATGTCCGTGCGTGCGTGCGTGCGTGCGTGCGTGCGTGCGTGCGTGCGTGCGTGTGTGTGTGTGTGTGTGTGTGTGTGTGTGTGTGTGTGTGTGTGTGTGTGAATTTATACATTTTAATACAATTTAATAATAAAAGCAAAAAGGTCTATATATTAAAACAATTGCATATATGTGAATAATAAAATATAAAATTAGAACATCTATAAATAAAAAAATTTATATTGTAAATTAAATGACCCAACAAACATGACTTGGCACTGTTATATAATTTTTTTATTATTCAAATGTCTCTATTTTATAATAATAAAACTGCTTTATAGCGTAAACAAGTTAAATTCTATACCAATTGTTAGGTGTACAACTTTGCTTCCGCCGTTTTCCTATAGATGGCTTTAGCGGTAAGTGGTGATCGAAATAAATAGATCATAGACGTCATACAATAAACTTGGGCATCTGTCAACATAACCCCATAGAAACATTAGTCGATTTGTGTCTGCATCATAAAGTTATTCTCGATTGAAAATGTCAATTTACGAGCAAAATTCTCGTCATTTGCGGGAGGTTTTAATTTTTTGCTTCAATATGAAGAAATCTGCAGTTGAGGATTTCATCGAATGCTCTCAAATATTGGTGAGGCCGCTATTAGTGAAAGAACGTGTCGTGAGTGGTTTCAACGCTTCAAGAACGGTGATTTTGACGTCGAAGACCGGCATAGCGGTGGAAGAGAGAAGATTTTCGAAGATGCAGAATTGGAGGCATTACTTGAGCAAGACTCGTGTCAAAATCAAGAAGAATTGGCATGATCATGGGGAGTGACTCAACAAGCCATTTCAAAACGCCTCAAAGCCATGGGAATGATTCAGAAGCAAGGAAATTGGGTGCCGTACGAATTGAAGCCGAGAGATGTTGAACGGCGTTTGTTTGCTTGTGAACAGCTGCTTGAAAGGCAAAGACGGAAGGGATTTCTGCATCGCATTGTGACTGGGGACGAAAAATGGGTTCATTACGATAATCCCAAGCGTAGAAAATCATGGGGAGTTCCCGGCCATGCTTCCACGTCGACGGCCAAACCGAATATTCACGGCTCCAAGGTCATGCTCTGTATTTGGTGGGACAGCTCGGCGTAGTGTATTATGAACTGTTAAAACCGACTGACAATCACAGACGATTGGTATCGAACGCAATTGATGCGTTTGAGCCGAGCATTGAAAGACAAACGGCCGCGATACAACGAGAGACACGATAAAGTGATTTTGCAGCATGACAATGCTGGCTGACCAGCACTTCTGGTCTTATAAAGAAGTAAAAAATTGGATCGATTCGTGGATAGCCTCAAAAGATTACCAGTTTTTTCGACGCGGGATTCGTACGCTACCCGAAAGATAAGAGAAAGTAGTAGTCAGCGATGAACAATACTTTGAATCGTAAATGTATAACCAGTTTTTTATAAAGCCTCGAATTTCGGAAAAAAAACGGCGGAAGCAAAGTTGTACACCTAATATTTCGGTCAGTGTAACTTGACAATCGCCACTCCTTTGCAGAATCGTTTGATTAATGGATGATTCCCAATTTCATAATGAAATTAGTGAGATAGCTTATCTTATGCTCGAGTAAGAGGAAGTCTTGGGCTAGAAACTCCAACATTTGAGGAGCTGATAGAGAATAAAGCGATGTCGTGGTGTCGATAAAAGATCCACTACAAACGTAAAGCGTGGATATACTGCTGTCCGTCGAATCTGCTAAGAAGGCTAAAATGACTGGAATTGCTGCTGGTGATGACATTAGATAGGACGCAAACTTCCTTGATACACTCGCAAGTATATATCTTAGAGAGAGGTCTTCTAGATCTTCTAGGCCGATGATGATTCTTAAAAGGAGATGAGAGAAGAGAGTAGGAAAAGGGAAAAGTTAACGGTTGTGACCAAAAGAGACGACAGAATAACGGAAACCAGGACTGAGACGGCCATCAGGACACCACTAATATGCCCATTGCCCTGTCGTCCATTTTCTTTCTCAGAACTCGCAATAACAGGATGAACGCGTAGAAAAACAGCCCCTCCCATGCGAGAATAAACGCGTCCACTGCAACTGAGCCTGGATTTGGAGCCAGGATACGTAGGATTTGCATTTGTTATTAATCACTGATGTGAATAGGTTTATCTCTCTAAGATCTCTCTAGATCTAATAGATCTAAAATGTCGTAATCACGCAGGTCTGCTGCGAAGCATTTAGGCGTTAAAGGCTGCCTTAAGCTCGAGCGCGTTTATGTGGAATGACTTACCGAAGTCAGGTCACCAATCATGAGTGCGTAACTCTCTCTAGGAGATGCTCTAACCGTTTAGAGAGGCATTAGAAAAAGTTTCTCAAACAAACTTACCCGATCTAATCATGTTGGATTGGGAAGGAGAAGAAAAAAACGTTGCTCCATCATCTGAAGTCTTCCTTGAGATATGAAGAGATCTTCCATTATTATCGCGTAATTGTCATCATTTTCCAAGAAGGCTAAGAATTTTTCCTTTTTAAATCACTTGATATAGAGAAGTGTACAATGTACTGTAGTTGAGCATATGGAGACGAGCGATCCAATGAAACTCGCAAATTCTTTTATGGAACAGTTAGACCGGCGAGCTAAAGTAAATGTCGGGCAATAGAGGTTCTTCCGACAGTGGAGAGATTCCGATAGATTGCTCGGTAGAATTGAAAATGAAGTTTAGATATAGGTTGGACGGGTCCAAAGAGAATTTTGAGAAATTCATGAAGCATAACGCCTGAAGAAAATTCAAAGATGCTGCGATGTTGGCCTGGCAATTTTCGCTGGAGAAAACTAGGACCACGAAATTATTTAGATATATGACTGATTGGAAGCCTTTTTTGCGCAAATATGTGACTGCCGGTGGAAGATGTTCGTAAAAATATAGGAGATCTAGGACGAGATTTTGTGGAAAGATGAATGATAATGCGATAAATTTATGAAGTGTGTCGCACCATTAGAAACATAGAAATTTTCTATGATCTTCGGCAATTGAAACGGAAAAGTAGGCGTCCACCAAGTCAAAGGTGATCATTTGTAATCTCGGGAATATTAGACGAATAACCGTATGCCAATCCTCTAATTTGAAGTGCGTTAGCTTTATATGTTTGTTTAGGTGTCGCAAATTTGAAATAAAGCATTTATTTCCTGAGGATTTTTCTATAAGAAAAAAAGGTGATAGGAACTGATCTAACCGAGAAACTCTCCGGGGATGATGACTTTCTTGGCCTACAGGCGCTTCACTGTCTCGTTACACAGTCTAACTTCTGTCTGGGAGATAGAGCTCATGGTAGATTGCCTTCGATGGGACTTTGGAGGCGAAAGGGATAGCCTTGCACCTCTAACTGGATCTCTGCCCATTGATGAAGAAATAAACTTAATCGACTAGCAGTTCTTATGGAATTTAATGGCTGACGTCAACTCCTGGATCGAGAGCACTGGGATCGACTTCTGTAGCGAGAACCTCCAGCGGCGAACAGAAGCTCTGCGGTTTCTCGAAGCCAATGATTTGGTCCTCTGGTGATGGCTTCGCTGCTGAGTTGGTAGGCGAATCGGTTGCTGGGTTTTCTTACCTGTCTGCGGAGCCAATCGAGATACATCACAACTTGTCTTTTGGCAGGCTTGCGGCTTTAGAGTCTTGGCCGAATTTCGGCCAAATTTTGGCCGAAAAGAAATTCGTCTGTGGGCGCTGAGTGTTTTTGCTAATGATATTGAGTAAGGATTTGATAAAGGTTTTCCTGGCGAGAGAAAAATAATTATGGTCCAAAAATAGATGGATTCCCTCCACAAAATATGTCAGAGCTGATTTTGCCTCCTCGTCGAGGTTTTGAGAAATTTCGAATTTTAGTAGTAAAGAAATGGCCGAACTGAAGCCGTTGAGGCAGGTCCTTATCTGTCTCTGCGACAGAGACTGGTACTCATCGCGTTTGACAGCTGAAAAGGTTATTGCTGTCGCTCCTTGTTGAGCTTTGGTAGAATTAGAATCTGCAGATCGTTCTCTCGTATTTTGATAAAAGACTCATCCGGATGTCTTCATTTAAGCCATTTTGCGATTCTGAGCATATTGAGTTTAATACCAGGTTCTGGAGTTAGACTTATGAGTCAGAAATTTTTGTGACCGGCGGCTCCGCAAACAAAATGTTTCGGTTAACTGGAAGTTCCTCGTTGCTGCTGCCTGAGGACCCTGGTATAAACCAAAGGCAGAGAATGTGAATAAGTAAGGGGGGAAGAGATCGTCGGTTATGTTTCTTCTTTGCCAGATATAACTTAAGTAACTGGTTCAACAAAGGAACATACCTGTTCAACGCCCGGTCGGCTTGAGCAACGGTCGGCTTTTCCGTAGATAAGAGGGGATGATGCGGCGGCCGCCGCTGAATTCCCTCTGTCGGGGGTTCGCTCAGTTGGCGCCATAACTTCGCAAAATTAAGATCGGGCTTGGTCGTAGTCATGCAGGATGAGAAGATCCCGAAATTAGTCAAAAAGTCTCATTAAACTCTCCCTAGACAGCGAACCGATGAATCCCTCGATGACCGCCATTCAATTGAAGAAGCATGCGGGAAGCATACGAGCTTTCTCTCCACGATTTATTTCGCGAGTGTTTTCGTGAGCGCTCGCCTGAGTAATATCTCTCCGTGGTAGTAAGAGTGATATTCTGAGAATACTGATCTTTCCTTGAATACTGATCTTTCACATTTTTTCTTATTTTTCGTCATGTTGCTAATAATTTTGGAAAATGCACAAGCTTGTTGTCAACGCTAGCGAACAAAATACAATGAGACCATAGCACGCCGCGCGTAGACGCGTAGGATTACTAAGTAGGATTACTAAGTAATCCCAACACTACAAAGCAGCGCATGTGGCGTGTACATTGTCGCTTTTGACGATATTTAAAAGGTATTGTAACGCGTGTAGTATCATAACGCGTGCAGGAGCACGATAGTTTTCATAGTACATAATTTCCATCCGAACGAGATAAATATGGGCATAATTATCTTAAATATTTAACTTTAGCAGTAATTGAAGTTCTCATATTTAATTGATTTATTTATATAAACGATCTTGTTTCAAATATTTCGAATAGAAGTGATTCATTACGTATCTTTTTATTCCAACCCAATAACAGTTTTAATATTCTCTATTAAAAATTATTATTCCTCGAAATAAATTATTGTACCAAATTAAAAATTAAAATCTAAATGATACAGTCTTAATCAAAATATATACTAAAAGTAAAACCTAAGTGATAATATTTTTGTTAGTTAACTCTAATGATGTATATCTCATTCGTATAAAAGATTTGATATTATAACAATTGACGCTAAGTTAAATTCCACAAAATTTTATGTATTATTCCTATAATATAAAAGATTACCTTTTTAAAAATGGAAAAGACATTAAGAAAATATGTGCTTCTCGAACAGAACCTAAGTGATACGTTATTTTTTTATTTTTTTCAAAGATATTTTTCTTGAAGATCCTTTTATTCCAATCTTTGTAATGGCAGTTTTAATCTCTTTCTCTGTCAAAAATTATTACTCCTTGAAAAAATTAATGTACTGAATTAAAAATTAAAACCTAAATGATGAATCCTAACTAACCAAATTAAATTCTATCAAGTAAAACCTAAGCATTATTTTTGTTATTTACTTAACTCTAATTGTATGTATTGTTCGTAAAAAAGATTTGATATCAAGTTAAATCTCAAATCAAATTAAATAAATGATAATAACTCTAATGATATTATTCGTATAATATAATAGATTTTATATCAACAGCTGGCGCCAAGTTAAATCTCATACCAACCATATCAAATAAAAAATATAATCCAAGTGATATTATCTTTAACTTTTGTATAATGAAACTTAAGTATATCTTTGTATCAGGTAAATATGAAATCGAAATTTACCAATAGATGGCCATAGCTGTCAATGTAGTTACTTTCGCATGCGGCTTATTCACCAGACTTGGCTCCATTCAATTACCACTTATTTGCATCAATGGGACATGCACTTGCTCAGCAGCGCTTCACTTCTTACGATATACGAAGATGTACGAAAATGGCTAGATGACTGGTTTGGCTCAAAAGAGCAACAATTTTTTTGGCGTGGCATCAAATTGTCTACTACTTTGGTTGGAAAGAAAAATGTCTTTGAATGAATTGCAATATAAAAATTTCATATAACAAGAATAAGATATTTCTCTAAGAAATTGAATTTTTACAGATTTTTTCGGGATATTATGTTTAAAATAATTTTATCTATATGTGGTTAAAATTTGAAAAAGGTTTGACTCTAGCAGTGCCAAAATCAAGTTATTCATCTTCAAAGTTTCTGCTTTTAACAAGTAAACTTCTGTACCAATCTTATCGAAGTAATGTTTTTAATACTTTACGGCGAAAATCTTCTACAAATAAAAAAAAAAATAAATATGTAATGTAGAAATATTATAAGAACCTTATAAAACAAAAATGGGGAGGTTTACGAAACGGTATCGTTTCTGAATTTGAATATTATACGAATATGTGTGGAAGCCAGCTCCAGTAATATCTCGGTTGGCCTCCATCTATTTGTTC
>NW_017259577.1:536979-543031 GCF_001594045.1 Atta colombica | reverse complement strand
TCTCTCTCTCTCTCTCTCTCTCTCTCTCTCTCTCTCGCTCTCTCTCTCTCCCTCCCCCCCATTCCCCCCCTCTCTCAGAGTCGTTCAAAAAAGCTTTCTTATTAGCCCTCGAAACGGACCTTGAACTCTTTAGGGCCATTAGGATAGATATCTCTTAACGAGAAGCTTATAATCCGTATCCCGAATCGGAATCAAAATGGCGCCGAGGCACCGAGGCGCAAACAACTCTTTTTCTCGGTCAATAATTACGAAAATTTGTGTATCATAGAGCATTACTTAAATATGACCAGAGAATTGTATAATTATGACCTCTCTCCTGCGACTCTTTGTTTATCTCTTTCACTATACTCCATAAAGAGGTAATATCCCAAACAATAGGCCATTGGATAAAGCAAAGCAAGGAATGCTGCGTTGACATCACGGTGTTTACAATTTACAGTACTCGTCATGCCTCGACTTCACGCGTTGTAGAAAGAGGCGTTTTGTTAGATCTGATCGAACGTGTCGCAGGTTAGATTGGCGAATACTAGATGTTCGCCGAGTTTTACAATAGACATTCTGAACCCAGAGAATTTTGATAATGCAATTCTCCTTCCCTAGACATAACTGTCCGCGACATAACGCGTAAGCATGGCTCGATTCACTATCAAAGAAAAAAAAAAGAAAAGCTAAAAGCATAAGGTAAGAAAAGAAACATGCGAGGTCAACTGATCCTCCCTTCGGATCGTCCTCTACTCTCCATTTAAATTTTTAAGACATTCCTTGTAAGTGCCAGAGAACCCCTTTTTGAATCTTCTGTAGGAGATTGTTTTGTATAATTTTAATATAATTTTGTATAATCTCTCTATTAGCACATTTTTTTTTACTCCTAGCCGTCTTCTCAGTCAGTCTCTTCCACGGCAAATCACGGGTCTAAACAGATACATAATTTTCATCCGGACGAAACATATATGGGTATAATTGTTAGATTAAACGAACTTACCTACGAAGTTCGATCCTAATTATACATTTTGTCCGAATGGACTCCCCACTTTTTTTTAATTTCCTTTTTCTTTACCGTCCCACAAATCAGCGATTTGCCGAGAGCTTGGAACTTATAAGACCGTAGTGCGCACGCTGCGCATAGGCGCGCAAGAGGCGCGAAGTAGTCTACGAAGCAGCGCATGTGGCGCGTGAAAATACATCTTTTGACGATATTTAAAGACTATTATTATAACGCGTGCAGGAGCACGACTATATAGTTTCCACCTGGACAAGACAAAGGGTATAATTAGGATTGAATTTTACAGTTCATTCAATCTAAGTTCGTTCAATCTAACAATTATTATTTTTATATATATTTATTTCAAAACTTTGGTTATATGTGTAAAATTATTATGTTCGAACTTGCAACAATCTGAGATACTTGCAACACTCTGAGATTAGTAAATCCTCCCAAAATTATATTAAAATTTGTAAAGAGCTTACTGACAAGTATTTTATCTGTGAGAACGCGCGCTAGTTTCTGAGACGTTAGCATGATACATGAAATCCGAATTCAGTTCTCGACCTAGGTAATATTTTTCGTAATTTTTTATATCTTTTAATTTAATTTCGAGGAAAATTATCATCTCAAATTAATTGAATTACAAATACGAAAATAATAACATACAATCATAGTTCTGAGATAATTGTATTTAAAATATATATTGATATATTACTCCAATCTAACTTTTTAATTGGCAATCTCATAATTTAATTGATGTATTAAATCATATTGTATCAATCCAACATAACTTACACATTTAGTAACGCGATGTCATTAACAAATCCAGATATTAACATTAATCAATCCCATTAGTTAATAATTGCTCGATTACTGATACAATATTCATCCAAATCTCAACATTCTCATCATATATATAAGGAAGCCATTTTTTTTCTTTCGTTCTTTCATTCGAAATAACTTTATATGATTTGAAGAAAGAATATTTTTAGAAGTATACAAAAGTATGAAACGTTAGTAGGAAAATACTCTTGGCAGACAATGTATATTGGATTTGATATCTTTTTATAAAAAACACAAATTATTTTCTGTAATTTTTATTTTTACAGTAGAAAATTTATTTTTAAAGCAGAGAATTTGTGTTTTAAAGCAGATAATTTGTATTTTTAAAGCAAACAAATATCTAATCAAAATAAATTCTCTGCTGTAAGAACAAAAATTACATAGGAAATAATTTAACAAATTAAAGTACAAAATATTTAGGGAAATAGGAGTCTACGCGGTAGTTAGTGCGCTAATATAGTAGTAGACATTCAATATATATTATCTCTTCGATTTTGACATCTATTTACTTTCGTAGGCGTTTCGAATTGATTTACATTATTCTCAACAAAATACATTAATTAAATATTAACCTATCCTGCAATCTTGGTGCCGACCATCCGCCTTACTGCGATGTTTCCTTATGTTTCATCATGATTAGTTAATCTGATAAAACAAAGCTTCACAAAATAGGTTATGATAATATTATGATAATATTATGATAATATTACGAATTAAATAATAACGGTCTAAAGTAACTTCGTATATGCAGAAACGAGCACGGATAATCACTCACCAAATTGTAAACAGATTGTACAATCACATTCGGTTGTCACCAACCGAACACATTATGAAATTGTGCACATTATGAAATTAGCGTTCTACGCCAAATATTAAAATTATGAATAATTGTGTCAGTTATACGCAATGCTTCTCATTTTACGAGAGTGATTGATGTATTGGTTACTAAGACAATAATAATTCTATGTATCATCACTGATATATAACTGATATATAACAAGGAATGTTATGTTTTTAGTCATAAACAAATTTATATTAGATAGTTTTGAAAATCAAAGTATAAACATGATCAAGAAATTGTGTATCAGTGCATTTGTAAATTAAGGTTCATTTTCTGTGTTTTAATGTGTAACATTATTTGGAATCTTTTATTGAAATTTCTTTCTCTGTCCAGTATCTGCACATTATCTCAATCAAATTCGATTCATAATCGTGTTATAACCTATGATCTATGATCACTGAGCTAACTGATGTTTTTCTATAGCGATATGATTGCGATGTTCAGATATTCTTGTCTCGATCTGTCTGCTTGTTTGCCTCACATACGAGGCTCCATCATTTTTGCAGGCAATCCTATATACCACATTACTTTGTAAACTGATTGATAACAAATCTTTGTGAATTTTAATCAAACCTCACAGTTTAACATTGTAAAACGCAATTTTTGATACTGTGCCATTGATCATTTTCTTAAATTTATCAGATATTTTATTGACGCACGGAATAATAAACCAAAGCAATTTTTTATTAGTATCTACAGTTTTTCTCTTCTTTGTGATGTCTTTATTATTTATATGATATTTGAGTCTCTGGGAAATAGTTTTAAAAATAAATTCTAATGGATACTGAATCATTATTCAGTAGGATTTTTTTTAGATAATAAATTTATCTTCTTCATAAATTCCCATTAAAGTACAATATTTTAAATAGCTGGGAGAATTTTTAGTTGCCCTTTACTAATAAAAAGAAATCATATTTGAATCATATTTATCAAAAATACTGAACGTAATATAAAAAAATTTCCGATCAAGGTCCAAACGGGAATTAGAAACTTTTCCATTCCTATTATCAACAACTTAGCAACTTTTCGCTTCATAGGAATTTATAAGTGTTTACTTCTTTAATTTTTTGTAGTAATACTTGAATAAACAAGGTAACGCAATTACGAATTATATTCTTTATTTAATTTGGTATGAGATTTAACTTGGTGCCAGTTGTTGATATCAAATCTTTTATAGAAATAATACATATCATTAAAATTAATATTATTTATTTAATTTAGTATCTAAATTACATAAAATTTAAATTAGCATTTGTTGATATCAAAGCTTTTTTACGAATAATATATAAAATTTTGAAGAATTTAACTTGGTGCCAATTTTTTTTTATATCAAATCTTTTATACGAATGATACATATTAGAGTTAAGTAAATAACAAAAGACAGTACCACTTATATTTTACTTTTTAATTTGATTGAATTTAATTTGTTAAGAGTGTAGCATCTGTGTTTTAATTTTTCATCTGATACATTAATTTTTTCGAGAAGTAATAATTTTAGACAGAGAATTAAAGTTCCAATCCATTACTTGGATTGGAATAAGAAAACCTTCAATAAGAATATCCTTAAAGAAAAATTGAAACTACTATAAATTAAATTGAACACTTAAGTTTTATTCGAGAAGCATATTTTTTAGCACGTCTTTTTTCCCTTTCTTAAAAATTATTTTTACGTGAAAATCGATTAAAAGTATTTTTATTTAGTAATTTGAGATAACCAAGGTCACGATCGCGTGACTGTAAACTTCACTTATAATCTCTGCAAAGTATAGAATATGTAAAATGTGCAGAATCGTCACAGCACTCGCAATGTTCGCTGACCATATTGCTAACGGCTATATTTACCTCTTGTGCAAAAATTCCAAAAGAACATTTCCTCCACTCCGTAGTGGCGACGATGATGACAACGACGTATCTTACATTAAAAGTTTCAGATTCAGATTTTATGTCGCAATATCTCCAGTCGTTGGGTAAGTAGAGAAAAAATAAAAGCGTTCTATACGACCAAAGCGTATGCTATCGATTAAGTGTACATGATCGGTCCTTATTGAGATATAATAATCTCGGTTCCTCGCAATTCGCCGGCTCGTGTAAAAGAGCCATGGTAGTGTTTCGCGCTACGCTTTGTCTTAGCACCGAAACACTAGTGTGTTTCCTGATAACCTGATATAAATATAATAATTTTGTTACATTAATTTTGTTGTTTTTGTTATGTACTTAGTACATAATATATTATGTATTTACATTTATTACATAATTAATTAAGTCATACATCTGTGTACCATTTTTTCCGTCTATAAATGAGACATATCATAACTAATACATTTATATCACTAAGTCATCCCTGGTGAATATTTTTCTCAGAATTTTTCATATAATTTTTCAAAATTTCTATATAATTTTTCAGAATTTTTATTGCATATAATGTTATAACTTTCTCACATTTTTTAAACGAATTGGAATACTTTTCAAAAAATCTACATCTTTTCTCAGAATTTCCCATAATGTTAATTATGAAATGTTATAAGATTTCTAAATAAGATTTTTTTATAAGCATAATTTTTGATGAAATTTTATAAAATCTAAAAAAATATAAAAATATTTTTTACAAATTATGGGAAGAGAAATCTCAAAATATTTCAGAATTCATATGTATAAAAAATTCTGAGAGATGTAATCTTTCTGAATATTTTTGAGAATTTCTGAAAAATGTTCCAATTCGTATAAAGATTATAAGAAAAATTTTCACCAGAAATAATGGAAAAAGATGTAAATTATGTTTTAGTTATATCTGCAAGAATGTACATTGTAATATATGTTTTAGTTACATCTGCAAGAATGTACATTGTAATATATATTTTAGTTACATCTGCAAGAATGTACATTGTAATCTGTACATTGTAATCTGTACATTGTAATCTGTAATAGTTATACACTAAAATTATGAGATTGTACTTTGTTATAAAATTACACTACTACGATGTAACATAATTTCTTAAATTATACTTTTTCACAGTATTTAAACATATTTCATTACATTTTTTGTTTGCATTGAGAGAAGTGACTTGTTATACAAACAAATCAAGGGACATTAAATGTGATAAATTGATAAGAAAACGGTCGATCGAGTAAATACTATTGCAAATTATTTCTCATTATTCGTCATTCGCTAATATAACAAATAATCAAAATAATCAGAATCGCTAGCAAATAAAGTTTATCTAAAAGATAGATTTGGTTCTATATAGTTTGCTTCTATTATGCGAACAGTTAATTATTTTTATGCAGTTAGATAATACTAAACAATTTTAAGAATCTTTATTTTAGACCGTATATATGAAAACACAATCAATACTAGAAATTAAATTATTTATAACCTATAAAAT
>NW_017259577.1:532104-536879 GCF_001594045.1 Atta colombica | reverse complement strand
TATATATATATATATATACATGCCTATACCATATTCATAGTTGTTCGAACTGCGCATCGAATTGATTTTTCGGACTTATATACGCAATTAAACTACTGTAATAATATCACAAATTACATTAAATTGATAAGCAACTTTTAATAATAATTTGACCACTCAGGCATCATATTAGAAAGTTAATGTGCTGCAGTAACTGTAAATAAAATTATAGATAATAATATATACGATTGTCGAGTCGATTTTTCCTTTATAGGTATAAAAATATAAAGAATAAGTATTTAACAAGGATAGAGTGCGCAAAGATTTAAATTGTGTATCAAAAAAGCATCAACAAGAAGGAGTTTTTGCAATACCGTTTATCCAAATAATTTATCTTCTTCTTTATAACTATTTAAAAAAAGAATAACGTGATTTTAGCGTTCACCATATCTGGATTTATGTTGCAAAAACTCGCTAACGATTAAAGTCAAAAGTGGATCCCTGGTAGAAATTTCCTCATCAGTGTCATGATACTTTGTCACTTCTTTGCCTCACCATAATCACTTAAAAAAAATCTGACATGGTCCATAAGAGGCCTAGTTTTGCGCTTAATATGGAAATGAATTAGCATTCGCAGTAAAATTTATTAAAGGTATTATAGTTTAACGTAGCCCACGGACCAAGACTCGCGCCTCACATAAAAATGAGGCGCAGTGCTTGTTCGCATCGTAGTATTTTGTGACTGTGACAGATTTTCTAACCTGAATAAATTTTCTAACCTGAATCGTAAACTTTAACGATCAATATCTTAGGCTTGCGGACAGAGTGATGCTTCCTTCTGCCAGATTTCTTCGTTTTATGAAAAATCTCATCAAATAAGCCTAATTTTATTGATTTTTGAGATGTTAAACTGAATTATAATATTATCCTTTTTTCTTGTCAAACCTTCACCTTTTTTACGCGAAAAAATAATACAATTAAATTCAACGTGTTTTTCATAAAACGAAAGAATCTAACAGAAAAAAGTGTCACTCTGCCCTGCGAACCTGAGATATTAATCTTACGACTATTCAGGTTAGAAAATCTATCAGCCTGATACTGACAAGTATTATATACCGCTGCCGAGAATATTCGACGGCAATAAGGATGGAATAGACTGCAGAAGGAAAACACTAGGACACAAATAGTGCAATCAAAGCCGGCCACTTATGCTAAAAATAAAACATGCAACATTCAGATCGCAAGAGTTCCGAAGAAACTGTGGCGGACGCGTTTCGGCTCGGGTATTACGTTTTTGAAGTTTATTTTTGAAAGTGTTGCCGACTTTGACTGAGCATTGAAACTCTCGCAGCTGTCCTGTGATTTTGAACGTCCTGACGCGCGTCCGTGTGGCGTGACGACGCCGTAGACGCAGGCGCCCGGTGTCCGTGCGGGCTTCGCCATTTTCACGGGCATTGCATCATTTTTTTTTGTTTTTGTATATCTCATTAGGACGTGATCTGGCCGTATCGATCTCCGTTTATTATTTCGGGAGGTGGGAGCCATTAAGAAGAAGAAGAAGAAGATCGCAACGAGACAAAACACGCCCATCATGGTCAGACGATTTCTCGAGACTGAGGACGATCACTTTTTATTATTATTTCCTAACTAGTAGTAAGTGAATAAATACCAGCGTATTATTTTATTTCCATGTAATCTCCTCAAATAAACTGTCAGCAGAAGCATGAAATTAAGAATGGTTACAATAGAAGGTATAAGTAACATTGGTAATGATTTGATCACAAGCATGCGATTAGTTTAATGTGTATTAGGCTATCATTCTAGGGATCGTAGGTTCAAATCTTGGCGGCGATGCGATTTCAATTAATAGTATAATTAATAAAACAAGAATATAGGTATGCGAAACAGTAAATAATAAATGGAATCGGAAAAATAAAAGTAAATAAAAAAATTATTTTTTTCGTTTAGCCATAATCGTAATTTTTTTATTACATAAAAAAATAGTTTTCATTCAAGACAATTTTTTATTACATATAAAAATATGTTTCTTTCATTTAAATAAAGAGTTGTAAAACAATATAAATTATTTTTTTAATTCTAATAGCAAGAAATAACCAAAAAACTTCTTCAAATAAAAAAAATCGAGTCGATATCGATCTCATTATTATTTTTTAATTCTTAATGTGCCATGTATATACCAGGCTAGTCGGCTATTATTTATTTATTATTTTACATTATAAAATATCAAAGAAGCAACAAATAAATAACAATTTTACTCATTTGTCATAATGACAAGTTTTGCATCGCATAAATGTTACGTATGCATTTCATCTCAATGATTGTTCCCGCAAATGTAAGTGATTTAGAACAGTGTAGGTAACTTGAGACAGCATGTATTTTTGTTAAATTTAATCGTGCTATCTACCCATGAATTTCTAAAGAAAGTTTAAATTTAAACTTTCCTTTATGACTCATGGATGGATTCCATGATTAAATTTAATGAACATACATACTAATGTATTTATTCAACTTATTAATTTCCGAATGCATATTGTTTTATTTGTTCCTAAAAAAAGTTTCTTTATTTTTCAGATGCCTGAAATAAAAGATAATATTAAATGTCTTTTCTTTTTTTCGTTGTCATATTTTGTAAAAGTTACTTTTGTAAAATCTGTTATTTTATTTAGTATCTTAAATTTCTTGTGAAGTCTCTTTTTGATTGTAGAAAAAATTAAATCTAACATTATATTGTTTAAAAGAATTCTTATAATCATGTCAAAATTCTTATTTTGAAACCTGGAATGAATCAAAAGGACTCTTATACACCGACGTTAAAAATTATTTCTATTTTTTGGCACAATATTGTGAATAATAATTTAAATATTTTCCCGAGAAAGCTTTATGGTATATATCATGTATTATAACTTAATTATAACACTATGTTTAATTTTACATTTTGATATTCGCAACGAAAGTTACTTAGAATAGCGCTGAAGATGATTCTAAACGAGGGATCGAAATGTTTGCGTAATTAATCTAATGTATATTTGAATAAATATATATACACATCAATAACATACATTCGCTCTTGGCATTACTCAGATGATTTTATTCACTAGAGCCTAGATATTATCATATTAATCATTATTATTTTCAGATATATGTATTTATCTTTATAAATTTTAATATTCTTGACTTACGAACGTTTCTAATTTTATATTTTACAATACTATTCGCTCTTGTGTTTGAACTTGTAGAACTTGTTTTTTGTACTGTTTTTATTATTGAATTTGATTTGATATTTCACTCCGATATGAAGGAGTAAGTTATTTCTCAATTTTTACACTGTCTTTTAAATATCATATTCTTTTAGAATTCATTGTTTATTTCTTAGAATTTGGAGACAATGAACTTTTGCCTCCGTTTTGACAATAGAATATTACAACATTTAGTTTTGGCAATCTTATAAAAAAATGATTCCATTTTTCTTTTCGCTTATCAATTTATTATCGCTAAAGATATTTCAAAAGTTAAGTCAAAAATTCATATAATAAAACATTCATATAATAAAGTAATATAAATAAAAAATGTTTTTATTCATCTGAGAGAAATAATCCTATTATTTTTCAAAACGGATCTTAATGCTTAAGTATTAATTTATATATATATTCAATTGCAAATAGCGCACCGAAACTTTTGCATCTTGAAACACAATTATGAACAGAACTAGAGTAATAATATCATATTAAATTGGGAAGTAATTTAATAATTTTGATGCTAATAACATCTTATGAGCATATTAATAATTTGATGTTACTAAAAATCTTAAAAACGACGATAAATTTATTGCAAAAAATATTACTTCAACCAGGATTTAACTCAGATCTCCCATCCCAGATCTTTTGCAGGCGTCCTCACAATTCATTATCAAAGCTTCGGCAATATTTATCACAATAACCAATAATTAGTGAGTGGAACGTTTTTTCAAGAAGGCAAAAGTCAGTGTACTGTAAACGTGTACAAGAATATTTTTATTAATTGTACATCATGCACTAATTACTGCGTTGCATCGTAATCTAATCAATCCTTCTGTAATTTTAATTATAAAAAAAATACCAATAAATAAACTAAATTTTTTCCTCGCGATGTAACCTAACCTAACCTAATCTTTTCGAAAAAAACCTAAGAAGTAGGAAAACCTCAACGAAAACAATCATTATTTATCCGAGAAATAGTGAGAAAATTGTGAGATAGCATAGTAAGCTATCATAGACCAATCGGCGTGACATCGTTCCGATTAAAAGGGGGCCATGGTCTGCGTATATCCGCGGAAAACTCCCGATCAGTATTCGTTCTGTGGCTGAGCCAATGAAAGGTGTAAAAGGACATACGTTTTCTCTAGACAAAAGAACAGTGGAAAGGCTATCTGAAGCTATCGCGCGAGAAGTATTAAAAGATAATCTATATATACAATCTAAAGGAATGGTTATCGATTACAACATCCTTATAACATTTATTTTATATTGAGCGAGATGGATAATTGATATTGCGATCGAGAGCGAATTTTAATTTTTATATATCTTATCTATGTAATTTTTCCAATGTTATTTTTGTTTACCTTGAAATGATCCAGCAGGGATCGAAACGTTGGTTTGTTTTGTTTTGTTACCGGCAAATTAAAGTTTTATATTTTAATTAGATGTTTATTAATTAAATTTTAATTTATAATGATTAATCTTAGATTAATCTCTCGTAGCCCTTTGTCTCTCTGTCTTTTAAATAATGATATATATATA
>NW_017259577.1:530966-532055 GCF_001594045.1 Atta colombica | reverse complement strand
GTTTAGTTTAGGCATACTTTTACTCAAATACTCAAGCATACTTTTGTACAATACATAAACGATTGAATCCCTTTTTTTCCTTTTATTTCATAAGGAGTTTGGTTAGTTGATTCTGTTCTATATTATGCGTTTCCGGGAAAAAATGTTGTATAAATGAACATATTTTATATATAATCATATATAATTGTGTATAAAATATATCAATTTTTTATGTAATTACAGGTATATATAATTTTATATAATTATATATGAAAATTTTTTCTCGGATTATGCAAAGGTCTGTACTTACCACTTAAACAAGTTGATTTAATTGGGTTTTTCATAGCATAGATATACAATACTTTTTAGAATGCATTGCATGCGAAAAAGTGCATTAAATGCGGATATAATGCAGGACAAAAATGCTTTAAAAATGCATTTACAATTTGCTTTTAATATTTCAATGTACATTTAAAGCGCATTATACGCGCATTGGCATTTCTTGGGTTCATAGAGTGAGACGAACATTATCGCTGCTATAAAGCTGCCAATTACCGTTCGCAGCGTCGGATGGATCGCACGTGAAAACGCGTGGCTGCGAGTGACCGATTTAATGGCTGCCGTCTGAATCTGTAGAATTACGAGTTAAGTGCCATCCACCAGAATGCATTCCTTTTTTAAGAAAATTCGTACCTGCTGTTTAGTGCTCGTCCCTCTCCTGTCATAGTCAAGTCAATTTTTTTGTTCCGGATTGAACCAATTTATGTAATTGTATTCAAATTATCATTTCGATTCGCGACGAAGTTACTCTCTCGGGTAACGTTTTGCTAAGAATACGAACTCTGTATGCCGTCGACAGATTTGGTTAGTATTTGATTGTCGTAATAATCTTTTTCTGAGGTGATCGCTTGGAGAGTAAAGATTTAATAAAATTTATTAAGTACGATTCTCTCTCTCTCTTTCTCTCTCTCCCGTCTCTCTCCCGTCTCTCTCCCCCCTCTCGTACACAATACATGGAAACAATAATTTAATAAAGAAGAAATGTTAATAATTACTTGCTAATCTTGTAAATTTATCTATAATGCTGTTATATCTAAATATTATTAATAT
>NW_017259577.1:523364-530866 GCF_001594045.1 Atta colombica | reverse complement strand
ATATATATATATATATATATATATATATGATATAGTATTTTTTTTCAAGTAATACTTCTAACTTTTCGAACTTGAAATTTGCAGCTTTGTCGCAATTAGCGTTTAACATTTGACGGGAAGTGATTTATTGTCCGTAAGTGACCCCGATAATCCCCTGTAACGTTAACAAAACTAATCACTGAAAATGAGTTAAACATAATTAGGAGAAACGCATTCCATACGATCGGACGAGTACAACAACATACATTGACTACTTTTGCCTCCTTAACGTTAAACCGCTGCGACGCACGTCGAAATAAGCTGATCGATCGAACCTGTCGGCAATCGAACCGTGACATTCGCTGAAGTTCATTTGTACAATCCTAATGTACAATACAATTGGGGAATAATTTCCTTATCTGCGTTAATCAACGCTGTGATATTGGCAGAAGCATTTTCCCTGGCTTTGCTGATTTCATCCGGGAAGGGAATTCTAATCGCTTTATCTGTCCCCCAAGTCGCAAATATACGATCTATCATGATATGAAAATATATAATTCATGTAACATACACCGGCTTCACATCTTCAAAGAATGTATCATCATTTCTCACAACTATATATGGTCCAATCCGCGCGAAAACATTGATATTTGTGCTTAGATCATAATTGTGGCATAGGACCATAGTTATATTATAGTATATTATTTTTATAACTTGATACACAACAGTTAAAATCGAGCTTTTGATTATGAAATACCGAATTCCTTTCAGTAATCAACTATTGAGAGTCAGCCTTTTACGGCACATTCCTCGTATTACAAACGATTCAAATAAAACGCTTTAATAAAACATGCAAGCAACGTTAAATATCAACAACACCGCATCGCGTGCATAATACAGAAAGTAGTTTTGCTGAAATATTTAATAATGTAGCTAGATATAGATCTGAAAATAATTTTGATTATTAAAATAATTATATTAAGTGAAAACCATCCGAAAAAGAATGATCTTAAAAACACATATTTTAAGCCTATGTACTTTGTAACTTATGAATTTCAAGTAGTATCGTATGTTAAACGATGATAGGATATCTTTTGGGAAAATTTACTTTAGAAAACTTTAAAAAAATTACTATAAAGAAAACTTAAAGAAAATCTAAATAATATGGAGGAGTCAGAAAAGGCAGTTCTAACTAATACGTGTAATTCTAGTCAAAATCCCACTGTTATTAAGGAAACATTCATATTTCTTTTTATGTCTATAGTATTTGGACAATATTAAAATATAAAAATATTAAAACAAATTACAAACAATTCTTTAACGCTCGTATAATTTTCAAACAAATTAATATATAGTACGTTTAATAGTTAAACGAGTTATAATTAGATGTGCGTGCGTGCGTGCATGTGTGCGTACGTGCGCGCGCGCGCGCGCGCGTGTGTGTGTGTGTGTGTGTGTGTGTGTATGTGTGTGTGACAAAGCAAAAATTTATTATTTCACAATATAATTTTTTACTGATGTTTTGACTATACTTAGTCCTCATTAGTCACAGAAATATAATAACAAAAATTAAATTAACATATTTAAAGAATCATCTCAACTTCGATTTTCAATAGTCAGTATAAACGCATATTATATTTAGTCAATTTGTCGAATAATAAAATTACAGGATTGACATCAATCTAATTTGTAATTTTTCTGGAAATTTTTTTTTACTCACACTGACTTTCTTGCTGTTAACTGACGAATTCATTAAATTATGACTCATTATTACTATATTTTATTCGACAAATTGACCAAATATAATATGGTTGCGTTTATACTGATTGACTGATTAAAAATCGAAGTTGAGATAATTCTTTAAATATGTTAATTTAATTTTTGCCCAGTAAGCAAGAAACATTTTGGAATATTTCAACAACATTGTAGCAACGTTATAACATTGCTACAATGTTGTTGAAATGCTTACTGGGTGTTATATAGAGTAATTATATTTCTGATAAGGATTAAATAAAGTTGAAACGTATCGGTGGAAAATTATATTGTAAAATAATAAATTTTGTTTTGAAACGCGTCTAATTATAACTCGTTTAATTGACCTGTACTATTTATTAATATTAAAAATATTAAAAATGTAACTGATTTGACTCGCCGTATCTCCAAAACTATTTCTATGCTCAACTTAAATTTTTTCTAACATTAATATCCTATCATATCGTTTGGCATGTAGTTTGATTCAAAACCAAAATGAGCTAAATTTGAAGTTATTCTTTTCAAAACAATTTGTTGTAAATTTGAAGTTAACTTTTTAAAACAAATAAAAAAGAATTATATTCATGGTCTAAATGGTTTGATGCTTAATAATAACATTTTTGTTTTACAATTGTACGCACATAGAGAAAAATTGCTAAGAGAGATTTTGCTATGTGTGTGAACGCAAAAGAATTGCAAAATTTAATTGTTAAATTTATTTGCTGTTTACAGCAAACAAAGAATAACTGAAAAAAAGGTGGTTTTTTTCGCCCGTTTTTGGACTCTCAATTTTTAGACTGTGCCAAATGATACGAAGACAAGTCAATAAATTCTTAGAAAATCTGTCAGAGGGCACTCGCAGTGTCATATCACATTACTTTTTGACAAGTATCTCTCAACTGATTACTGTCAAAATTTTGAGCGGAATTCATCGCGTGATTTCATTTCTGTAGACGATTAAAACGAACAATCTTTGTATTTTTTGCAAAATGGAAAAAAACGAGTTTCAAACATATGAAAGTGCAGTGATCAAACATATGAAAGATTTAACGCGGAAAGAAATCAAACCAAGTTGGATAATGTTCATAACACATCTGTACCAGCGTTTGCGACTGTATACAATTGGGTGAATGAATTTAAACGTGGTTATACATCCATATGTGATGTATCTCGTTCGGGATGTCCAATTGAGGTTGCTACGCTAGAAATCATCGATAAAGAAAGAAAAGAATTCCACGATATTGTTTTGACTCGAGTGAAAATGCGTGAGCTTGTTGAGGTCACAGGCACATTACATGGCAGTGATTTCAATTTTGCACGAACAATTGGATATGAAAAAGCTATCGGCAAGATGGGTGCCGCGTTTGCTCACCATAAGCCGTGTGATGATTTCAAAACAATGTTTGGAGATGTTTCAACGTAATCCAGATTAATTTCTGCGTCGATTCATTACTGTGGACGAAACATGGATCCATTATTTCACACCGAAGGAACAGTCAAAATGGACTTCACTGGGTGAACCAGCTCCGAAGAAGGCGAAGACCGTAAAGTCGGCCGAAAAGATGATGGCCACAGTTTTTTGGGATGCACGCGGTAATTCATATCGATTACCATCCGTCGAAACAAACGCGATTACTACGCAGCTTATTGGACCGTTTCAACAACATTTTAAAGAAAAAACGTCTATTTGGTGAAAAAGAAAGTGCTCTTCCATCAAGACAATGCACAAGTTCACACATGCTCGGCACCGATGACCAAATTCCGCTACGAATTGCTTCCCCCAGTATATTCGCCAGATTTAGTCCCCTGATTATTTCCTGTTTCTAAACCTAAAGAAATGATTCAGAAGAAAGAGATTCACCACCAGAGAGCAGCTCATCGCCGAAACAGAGACTTATTTTGAAGGGTTGGACAAATTATATTGTATTATTCGGACGGTTTGAAAAAGTTGGAGAATCGTTGGATCAAGTGTATCGAGCTGAAAGGAGACTATGTTGAAAAATAAAAATGAATCGATCAAAAAAAATGTGTTTTACTATGTTTTTCTAAAAACTTATTGACTTGCCCTCGTACAACGAAATATTAATTGCAAAGAAGATTCAAGTTAACGTGATATGCAATTGTTATTGTAACTAAAGGGAGGGGAGATATCATGTATTATGTTTACGCGAAAATCCTCTTTTTTTATAATCAAAACAAATTGATTTACAAAATCAGGAACAAGTGTGTTGAATTGATTTTCATGCCTTCATCGGCTCGTTCAACTGCTATCTTACCTTTATCAGCTGTGGAATAGCGCACTTGCACATAGTTCAATTGTTCAGACCATTTGTATCTGCCGTTTCCTAGTAATTTTTAATTGTTTTACCAAAGAAATAATTTTATTTTAAATTAGCCAATTGATACACTCGTCTGGATCAGTTCTTAATATTAAAATAGTAAACCAAATCTCATAGACCTGTAATTCAATAATGGACTTTGATTCCATCTTCCTCCAGTTCTGACAACAATTGTCACCTTAACTTGAAACTTCTCTATGATTAATGTCTCATTATTAGGTAAAGTTTGGCACAGTTTAGTCCCAAAATTGAAGGCTCTAAACGATTTTTTCGGTCACTCTTTGCATATTTGACAAATATTTTTTGCATTTTATTACAAATAATTTTTATAATGAGTACAAAAGAGAATAAATATATGTATTTATTACCTGCAAATAATTTGCGGGTAAATATACCTATATTGTAAATAGAGTATTTGTAAATAGAGTTTGGCCTAGGATTAACGTTCATAGTAAATTTTTTCTCTCCATGCAAATTGTTTGAACTAAAAATTATAAATTTACACAAACATATTATTAGACAAAGACTCGAAATGTTGATCATCTTTTGTAGATTGTATAAATAAATTGAAGAAGAAAATTTTTTATAATAAACATAAATAACAACTGT
This sequence comes from Atta colombica, assembly GCF_001594045.1. NCBI lineage: Eukaryota > Metazoa > Arthropoda > Insecta > Hymenoptera > Formicidae > Atta > Atta colombica. The sequence continues at coordinate 526,187 of NW_017259577.1, read as the reverse complement.
GTTTAGCTCTAATTTGCCTGGTTATTTTAATATTATTTTGATTATTGAGAGTTATATGAAAAATTGTTTTATGATCATTATTTTTATAAGGCGTTCTCTCTCTCTCTCTCTCTCTCTCTCTCTCTCTCTCTCTCTCTCTCTTTCTCTCTCTCTCTCTCGATAGTTAGAATAGTCGCAGAATCGCAGTCGTTAGAATCGCAATATTTTGTATAAGGATCGAAGTATTTCTCGTTCGGTGGCATTTCTAAATCACGACAACCGGCATCGGAACATTACGTACGTTGAACGTAGGAGAGATTCGTCATCGACCGTAATTTGCACAGATCGCGAACCAAGCAGATGGAACATGAAAACGCTCGGTTGCCCTCTACGTTACCGGGGATAGAGAGAAAGAGAAGGAGAGGGCGAAATGTCACGCAGTTGAAGTCGCATTACCATACGACCATGACATAAGGCATTGTCGGCCACCACGTGTGAACAGAGAGAGTCTGAATTAATTATTCCCTAACAGCTCCGAATAAGGTCCTCTTTTCGCTCTTTTTCTGTCTCTTCGTTTCACTCTCACACGCATATACGAGCTATCTCTTTCTCTCTTTGTCCCTTTTTAGTCTAGAACTAGTCCTCGTGTTATTATGCAATGCGCCCATCGCCGTGACATAAAAAAATATAATGGAGTAATTTCGCTGTTTCTCTCTCTCTCGAGAAATAAATGAGTGCTCCGGAATGGGAGCGCACGTGACCTCATTGTTGACAACTATATCCATAACATTGACTTCTGTGTTGCTCTTATGACTGCGTGTATCAATGTTACAGTAGACTTCACAATTTCTTCGTTTCGCAAACATTCGATAAAATAATCAATTAAGATAAAATATGAATAAAAATGCGAGCATTAATGGTCACTAATCGGCGAGCGAGCAAATATCATGAATTTGATGAACGTGTCATTAGAAATCTTTCCAGCGATATAGAAAATAAATAAAACTATGTCACTTGATCCACAATAATAAAATTTATAGCTTTAATATGTGACTAAAACAACAAATTATGAAAAGAAAATTTTATGAACAAGGTTTGTTAACGAACGAACTTAGACAATGCGCACATTTCAAACTTGTAAAAATAATTAAGATACCAAGTTCAAGAGCGTTTTCTCATCAACAAGATATTAGTATAATAAAATGCAGGATAACAAATATAGTATCTTATTTTTTTATCTGAGATCCGTCGGCCACAAACAATGCTAAAGATTCAACGTAGACAAATACTGTCTAGACAAGAAAATGCACGTTCAATAAATAAAAGAGACAACTGATAAAAAAAAGGAAATACAAAAACTGACGTAAAGAAACATGAATCATAACCAGATCGCTTGGAAGGGACGATAAGTTACATTCCCTTCTTCCGAAAATGGAGCAGATAAAACTAAATTCGCCAATGGATAACCGTGAATCCAAAATCTTTAGAGGAGGTTGCATCACCAATAAATATTTAAAAAATTAAAATTTATAGTGCGGGCGGAATTTATTTGAAAGCGATCCTCCAGTAATTATTCAAAAAATAAAAATCCTACCAATCCGAATCTTCGATTTTCCAACACGACACATCCTATCTAAAAACCATCCTCCAAAAGACTTATATAAATTGTGACACCGTGAGATCCTTCGTGTACAAATCGCCTCTGTTAGTCTTATACAAATGTCTTATACAAATCTCTGGTACAATCATCTCTGCTAACGGTTCGTGTAGCTCCTTTTCTAAAATCTTACAATCTTTGTGCGACTTTTTAATAATAATATCACTTCGACCTCCGACTTCTATAAACATTCCGACAGCAGAGAATTGTAAGTCTTATGGATTATTATTGTATTTATCTCCAAAATTATACTAACTCGTTAAAGAGAGCGGATAATTTATTAATCAGTTCAAATAATATAATGTTCCATTAAATATTAAAAAAATATCAAAATCGACGAAATCGATGGAACAGACAGTTCCCGCACTCAATACCATCTCTTCCTGAGGACGCTTATATCTTTGCCCAATTATTTCGATCCTGATGAAATCCGAACTGTTATTTCAGGACAGTTCTCTAATATTCATATTTCAATCTACGTTACCCAATCACTACTCGTACTTACTTCGTACGTCTCTGTAGAATTTTTCTACAACTTCTTTACTCCCCTCTTTCATGTTGATGAAGTTGGTTTTAATTAAATTACATCGTCTCTTCGCACACATGATACATACACACACGTACGCACAAACACATTCTTTTGCGATTGTCTCATTTTCCATGTACGAGGATCGTTTAAAAAGTTTTTTGAGCCTCAACACAAAAATAGCATTACTCATCAAAACCATTCTGTTACAATCGTACATGTTTTGCAAAATACCTGTGAAAATTGTAGCCATTTTGGACGCAGTTGTTTGATAGTCATTTGTGCGAATCGACGTCAGTATCTTTAAAATCGGATAAAATAGAATATCGACATAACAAAAATTTGCGGTTCGAATTATTTAATTATTCATCGTATTCAGTCTGATCCTAACGACTTTTTCCTGTTTCCTAGGCTCGGAGGACACAATTTTCATCGAACGAAAACACTGACTTCGGTTGGCACAAATAACAACTAAAAGTCCAAAATGGCTATATATATTAATTTATATATTTTTTTATTTATATATTAATTTATATATATATATATACAAAAATTATAGCCATTTTTAGTTATTATTTGTGCCAACCGATGTCAGTGTTTTCGTTTGATGAAAATTGTGTCCTCTGAGCCTAGGAAACAGAAAAAAGTCGTTAGAATCAGA
>NW_017259577.1:519111-523144 GCF_001594045.1 Atta colombica | reverse complement strand
ATATATATATATATATATATACAGGGTGTCCTTAAATTATGATATCACCCATCCAGAAAGGTAGAGCGGATTAAACTGAGTCGAAGTCCTGAACTATTTTACAATTTTCACAATGATTAACGAGATATTTATTAAACGTTACGTAACTTCGTTACAAGTAATGAGTTATTTCCATTCCCTGTAATACTCTAACGATTTAAGATTTCTGTATATGTATTCATTACTATTATCTTAGATTGTGACATCAGAAAAAATACGTAATAAAAATTCTTGCAAAATATACAGGAAAATGAATTATATAGAAATATACGGTTTAGATTACATCTCATCGATTTGTGTGTCCTTTAGGTATTTTGTAGAGGAGAGTGCTCTGAGTGATTCTCCATAAGAATAAAGTGAGAGGCTGGCATGGTTTAAAATAATAAATTGAAGTTAAATCAGGGTTGGAACCCAACAAACGAGAATAAATTGAAATGAATTGAAATGGATTCAGATTTTCAGAAATATTGATTCACGAATGTTAAAACAAATGCTTTTCAATTCTGAATGCATTTTTATTCATTTATAGGAATTGCATGGAGCATATCTCTATGCCTTTCAATCTAAAAATAATATTAGTTTTTTCTGTGTAAAACAACACAATTATGAATACTATTCAATTCAAAATTTTGAATAGGAAATGCAGTTTTTCAATCCAATTGCATCCAATTGAATCTAATTAAATCTAAAAAAAAGTCTTACACAGTCTAGCTGGATCTTAAATACTTGTTATAATTCTTGCGTGAATTTATATATGTATGTAGTCCCCAGAAACGCGCGCCGAAATGACTTTTCGATCTTTGAAAACGCTAACTCTACTAAACTATCGCAGTATCACGAGTTAAATTGACTAGCAATTTAACAAATATTTGCGAATTGCAACTTCGAAACGATCTTAATAATGTTGATTAATATATTAAAATTTGTAAATAATTAATTCTTATTGCAAAAAATATTATCTCGAATCCGGATCTCTTGCATTCCGTGCAAGCGTCCTAAGCTTTTAGACTACAGAGGTCTTAGTAATATTCTTTGCAATAATTGGCATATAAAGGAACGTCTCTTTAGGCGATGTAAATAAACAATATTACATATTATAGGATATGTGATAACACAAATTATAGAAATCGAAGCTTTACATGGTAGCTGGATCTTAAATGCTTGTATAATTCTTACATGAATTTACATATTACTTAGTAGTCCCTATAATATGTTATATTGTCTAAAAAAAGTATTCGCTATTTAAAATACGCATTCGGATAGAAAAAAATTTCAATTTATTTTAAGCCATTCTCATTTGCTGGGAAGTAACGCATTACTTGTAACGTCGTTTATTTTCATATATTTTCATTATTTTTTTTTTGTAACGATTTGGTTAAATTTATTTTATTAGTAATGAAAAAATAACGTCCTTACGTTTTCTTTAGTAAGAAATAACGAAATTGATTCCGTTACTCTTGTATCGTTTTTTTTTATAGGTCGCGGCAATAAGATTATAAGTACTAAAAAAATAAAAAATTTTTTATCTATTTTTGTTTCATTCACTTATCCTCGCTTTAGCATAAGAACACTAAAAATGAAAATATCTATTATATAATAAAGTATCACAGAATTAAACATAAGTATAATAAAATATTAATAAAAGATAAAAATGTTCAAAGATAAATAGCTTTCTAAATATCTTATATTTAATTTATAATCTGTCTTAGCATTCTGTTTTAGCAGTCTGTTTTAACATTTAATAAAAGTGTAATTATGCAGAAGACTTATTAATCAATTTTGATGAAATTAGGGTTATTCGATGCATTTTTGCACGAAATGAACGAATCTGATTTCCTTACCTCAATAATCATCAATTTTAATCATCGGTTCACCGAGCAGAATGATACTTATTTTTCTGTCAGATTCGTTCATTTCATACAAAAACACATCGAATGAACTTTATTTCATCAAAATTAGTAAGTAGGCTCGTCTCCTGCATAATTAAAAAAAAAAGTAACAAAAAGTAACAACTTTTTATCGTTATATTTAAATAACGGTAATGCGTTACTTTTTAGAATCGGTAACGATTTATTTTTTACTGCAAATAATGATAACGGTAACGCATTATTTTTAAAAAGTAACTTTCTCAACTTTGAATTTAATATGTAGGGGATGATTTAGAAAGTATATTACAAATAATGAAATTTGTGTATTTGATAACCCATGTGAAACAGTAAACCTCGATCGTTCCTAGACAAGGAGAAAGGTGGAAGTGAGATGGATTTCGCTTCACATGAAAAATCGAACGGCAAGGAGAAAAGATGGGATAGACCTTCTTTGCGTAGAAAGTACATTTCTAAGCAGGAGAGGCAAGTGGAATGAATCTCGCTTTGCGTGTTGTGCTGTTTCACATAAGTTTTCAATTTTCCACACGAAGCGGTATCCACCTGCTCCTATACCAATATCATCATTTTATGGAACTTTAATTTACACCATATTTCCTTAAATTAATGCTGTCTCCCACTTAATTGTTGCGGGAAAATCATTCGGGACATTCTCCCCTACAACATATCTAAAGGACATTCAAATCGGTGAGATGTAACTGAAACTGCGTACTTACCAAATTATGTATAATCATAATAAAATAAGCTATTTACGTTTATGACAGAATTATTAAATTAATAATACATATATTGAAATAAGTATGATTTAACTTCTTCTCGAAACAAGAACATAGTTTTTGAAATATTTATAAATCTATTCTATGCGATTGCAAACATTGTTTTTTATTGAAAAATGTTTTTATTAATTAAATTCTATTTATAATATAATTTGGAAAAATTTTTATTATGTTTCTTCGTTTTTGACATCACAATCTGAGATATAGCAGTGATGAATGAACAGGAAGGAATCTTAAGAGCATGTATTATAACATACACAATAGGATGAGATCGAACTAATTATAAGCCAAATTCAAATGTTGATTCGATTCCGTAAATAGCAAAGAAGCAAATTGATTTGCTGCTTCATATGTGGGTAACTAAGTTGGCCTTCGTGTATGTAGTATGCATCAATTTGGCCCATCAGTTCCATCGACATTTTTGCAAATAGACACCGAGAATTATCGCTGACGCCGTCGGTAACATAATAATAACAGAACTCTTAATTTCTCATAATTATTGAAATTAGACGAAATTACGTCATCACACTCGCCTTCGAAAGATAAGATTTCCAACTTTACTTTTAACTTATACGTTTTTAACTCGACAATATTAAATCAAAGAAGTCAAGATGGTAAACGGAGGTAATGCGGAAAGGGAGGGCAAGGTAAAAGAAGAGTAATGACAGTAATACTCTATAGAACTCTTGCACAGGGAGGAACTGCACAGAGGACAAATCTTGGCGGATAGAAGGCGAAAGGCTGGCAAGTCGAAGGCCAGACATTTGATGACGTCATCATCTGCTCTAATGCTTAGACATTACCAGGTTTAATTATTCAGCTTCTCCTTCATCTCTCTCCTTCTTACCTCAGTCCACTGCCATTTCATCTCACTTTTACCAGCAATAATCACTCATACTTTGCTTTTGACGGAGAAAATAAAGATAAAAGGAAAAACAGATATAAGCGTGGAAGAACAAATAGAGACAGAATTAAGGTATCTTGAACATGGACAAGACACTTCAATAAAACCAGTTTATATATGTGAATGTTGAAAAATAAATTAATATGCCGTGATAATGTCGTATGTAATGATCGTATATATCGTTGACTGAGGAGAAGAGATAACAATTGTGGAATGACGCGATGATGTTGGACGTGATGATTTGTTGCGTTGTTTCATGGCAGGAAAAGCTTAAGAAATGACATCTACAACAACAATTAACATGATAATGTTTGGATGTAATAATTTTATTGCGTTACTCCAGAGTTAGAACGACAGAGGGGAGAGGAGAGAGAGAGAAGGAGAGAGGGGGGAGAGATAGATGGGTGGAGGGAGAAGGGAGGGGGATG
>NW_017259577.1:514658-519011 GCF_001594045.1 Atta colombica | reverse complement strand
GGGAGAGGGGGGGGGGAGGGAAGGGGGGGGGGGGAGGGGAGAGAGAGAGAGAGAGAGAGAGAGAGAGAGAGAGAGAGAGAGATTTAAAGGTGACATCTATGATTGCCGTGTGAATTTCCGTGTAGATATAACTTCTTCATAAATTATTAAATCGATGTGATAATCTTATCATTTACTTACGCGTTACGATCAAAATATACTGAAAGAGCAATTTTGCTGAAGAATCTAAAAATTTAACTAGACACGAATTTGTAAAATTGTTTTGCTGGATCTGTAATTGAGTATACAAAAATATGCAATTAGGACGATAAAATTAGTTGCGAGAATATCAAAATATAATGCAGCATTACTTATCATGCTTTTTGCAATTATTTTGATAATCGAGAAAAATTATATTTTCAGATCTATATTTAGCTAAATTTTTCTTCAGCAAAATTTATATTATACATACAAACAGCTGTTTCAATGTATAATAATATGTAACGATGTTTTATTTGGTTCGCGCGATCGAGAGAATATTCAACTGTAATATCGCGCGTTACGTTAATCGGCCGCTAATTAACGGAGTGTATAATTAATCATTAAGACGATAAATTATGATGTCGTTTTTTGTTTTTATCTCCCACTCGACAAATATATTGTTAATGCGAAATCATGAATGCGATTACTTATTAGATTACTTATTAGATGCTAATTTATTCCATGGAAAATTACTCGGCATCACAATGATGCCGAGTAATTTTGTTGATGTAAATCGATTCTCCTAATTCCGACAAGTCGAATCTCAAATCTCCACTGTCCGTTTGCATCTCTTCTTCTCTCTCATCTTTATCATGCACTATGACGTGACGTAATATCTCCCTCGATAATTCTTATGCCAAAACTCGTAGGCGATCTGGACGCCTTTCACGGTCATAAATCCATCAGAACCAACATTCGGGATATTGATTCTGGGTCAGGCCATCGTAGCCCCACGTATGTATAGCGCGGGGATGGAAGGGGATGGACGACCAAAGGAAAAAGGTTGTACGTGCTCGATCACAGTACTGGGCCACCTCGACGATTGAATAATAGCGCTTTCGCCTCCGCGAGAGAGTCCGCATCTGATCGCGATTCCGTTCATATTCGCAGACATATCGATTCAAAACGCAGGATCGTCTCGTTCGCGCGCATCGATTAAGATTATATAATATATCCGCAATGAGAAATCGCATGGCGACGCGTTGCTGGGAACGCCGAGAATAATTTATCCCTGGAATACCATTTTGCGACCGCGGCCCGGAGGATTTCATATCCGTCTGAGACGCCTGATAAGGCGAGCGACATCATCGGAGATGAGGAAAGGAAAGTGCGACAGCTCTCACAGAGATGCGAACATCGGGCCCTCCGTCGCGAAATATTATAGCACCCGCGCCATTTCCGTGCGCTGATTGGAAATTGTCATCGCCGCGGAACTATCTCTGCTCCATTGCCCGCGCGGATATTAGTCGGAAGTGTGGTCGTATCGCGGCGCGAAAACTTTTTGATTGCGTTTCGCAATCCGGGAGAAATCATCGATATGCCATGTGAAATACGCACGCATGTGTCTGAAACATACGCGTCTCATTGTCAATACATTTTTTTCTTCTTTCCCTCTATCCCTCCCTTCTCCTCTCCCGCCTCTCTTTCTTTCTCTCTCTGTTTTTCTACTCTGAACTACGTGTAAAGCGAATTCCACACATCATAGAAATCAAACATCGCTGATAATGAAGCCTCATCATGTAAGTGGCGGTATCTGTGGGTCACTAAATGTTTTCGGATTATTCTTATACCATTCTTTTTTCAGCTCTTTTTTGAATTTCATAGTCCGATGAATCCCCCGCGCATAAGAATATATTTGCCGCTGAAAATCTTCCACTAAGCGATCTAATGGTAAATGGATCGTTTATATATGTATATATGTATGATATTATATATATTATATATATTATATACAAGGTGGACCAAAAATCTGGATACATTCAAATATCTTATAAATGATGCATTTTAGAAAAAAATGTTCCTTACAAAAGTTGTAAAAACTTAAAAAGACGCATTCAACGATAGTACAATAGTTATTTAATCTAAGATGGTCAATTGTCAAAGTCAATATGAATTTTTTAAATGGAAATCCTCTTTTTTATTACATATTCTTGTAGCTTATCTCGAAAGCTTTCCAAAATATTATAATTAAGTACATTAAGTACTTTGCGAGTTATAAGACTTAAAAGTTACAGTACCGCTAACATTAGCATTATGCAAGGTGTCTAACCGACGGCTAAAGTTCTTGAATGTTGATCATGTCCTGAATGAAATTTATTAAGATCAAGGTCACAGGAAATTATTTCTTTTATTTTCATTTTTGCACTGAAAATTCATTTTTATGTAAAAATGAAAATAAGGAACAATCTCCAATGATGATCTTGATCTTAACAAATATTATTCAGAATATAATCCTGAATAACATTCAAGAGGCTTTAGCCGTCGGTTGGACACTTTACGTAATGCTAAAGTCGGCGGTATTGTAACTTTTAAGCCTTATAAATCGCAAAAATGAATTTAATGAAAATGAATTTAATTGTAGTGTTTTGGAAAGTTCTCGAGATAAGCTACAAGAATATGTAATGAAAAAGGGAGAGTTCTATTTAAAAAATTCATGTTAATCTTGACTTGACTTTGACAACGCCATCCGAGTTCAAATAACTACTATCGTTGAATGCGTCTTTTTAAGCCTTACAATTTTTATAAAAAACATTTTTTTCTACAATGCATCGTTTATGAGATATTTAGGTGGTGTAAGTCTGGTGCATCCAGACTTTCGGCCCTGTATATAATTCTCGGTACTCTTAACACGATATCTTAATTTTTTATTATGTATTAGAATTTTTTTCATAAACAAGAGATATTAAATATACCAAACAAATTTTTCCAATTCAACAAAGAAAGTATGATTCCATTCATCGGAGAGAGGAACATCTCAGAGTGAAAATAAGACATGAAATGCTGGAAAGATGTTTCGCATCTTCATAGTAGATTGTATCGTATAAAATGAAGACTGGGAAAACCGTGCTTTGGCCTCCCGAGTTTTTTCTTTTTTGAATGTATAAAGCATAAGGCATTACAAAGAGCGTGTATACCGTAAGGCGGATCTAGTATGGCCGACTATACATTGTATCTACAAGTGTTTATCGATATCCTCTGCGCAGTAAGTTATACACGATAAAAATCACATATTCGAACACGAAACACGTATATATGAAAGATTCATATATTCAAACAACTCCTCTAGTCGCGACCCTATTTTTGTTGAAGACAATTCCAGACACAATTCTCGTTATCTTCAATATGCAATGACATGGAATCAGCGGCGGCGTATTACATCGCAGAAGTAGACATTCAAATCCATGCAGAAGAATTTAATATCGTATCATCTACATTTAATCTTGCCTGAGACTGACTCGCTGACGATAAATTCGAATAAAATCCCGATCAGAATTTCACGATGCCGACGAGAAAACACCGAGGGCAGAAATGTTTCTTTAATAGCACTGCTGTCGAAATGGAGCTCGCGCGTGGTCGCGGTGCCCGCATGCGTGGTCGCGAAAAATAATATAAATGAGGAACGCAGAAAACAGGTATTAACGCAACCACAAAAAACGGGAACGGTTGGATTCTAGTTGCTATGTATACAGCGGCGCGTCCACATTGATTTTCAACAGGTACAGAGATGCCAAACACGCCAATCTCTCTGAAAATACTGCACGTATGTACTTACGTACACATTACGAATGCAGCCGGTTGCACACGTGCGCGCGAGAGACAGTTGAGTAGACAGCTGCATTTGCGGACGAGGTGGTGGAGCGTATATCCCTCTCGAGTACTCATCATGAATTGATTTCGCAACGCGCAATGGCGAAATTTTATCTGCAGAAGAGTGTTTCGCACCAAAAAAGTCATCGAAAACAGTTCAGCCGTAATTCTGAAAATATAAAAAAAAGATTAATTGTTTAGGTCTAGATTTTCGTGAACCGCAATAAACGGCTCAATATTAATTACATTCGATGTAATTAACTAACATCATTATCAGTTTTTATTCGGTTATTTTTTTAATGTTTGTAATAGTAATAATGTCATTTTTAAAGCACATTTTTAATGTAATAAAAATAAATTCTTGGAAAAAATGTTATATATATATGGACATATTTTATGTATAATTCTATATAAATTTATATAATTGTACATATAATTATATATAATTATATATGAAATTTTTTCTTAGGTTTTAGTTTTGTAGTTATTTCAATTCTTTGTTATACTTATTCAATTATATTTGAT
>NW_017259577.1:513957-514531 GCF_001594045.1 Atta colombica | reverse complement strand
TATATATATATATCACTATTCCTGATTATTAATATTCCTGATTATGATTAAAAACTGGGATCTAAAACTTATATAATCATCTTACAATTTTTGCAAGTTAATGAGATGACAATTTCTAAAAATTATCAAATCGGGTAAAATCAACAAATATTTTTTAAAGATATTTTTCAGTGTTCTTTATGAAATATCTTAAAGATGAATCTTTAAAATTTTCTTAAAATTACCTTATACATCGATTAAAATATTCTATTTATGAAGTAACTAAAAAAAAATTGCAAAATAATTCATAAGTTTCAGTGTTTGATTAGGAATGTATGGTTCACTATATGATTCGTGGGCATTTTTTAAAATATACTCTGTGTATATAACATGAACTATAAATTTCAACATTGGCAATGAATACTGTAATGCACTCGTAATTAACAATATTAATTAATAAATTGTAAATGCCTTTAAGAGCCAACACATGACATTAATTACTGTTTAAAAATGTTTAATATATTTTTTAAATAAAATTTGCATTTATGAATTACAATCTAAATTTCTAAGTATAAATATATAATAAAAAATAAAT
>NW_017259577.1:505655-513910 GCF_001594045.1 Atta colombica | reverse complement strand
ATATTAGTATAATAAATTATATATATATAAAACTTGTATAATAAATTATATATATATAAACTTGTCTATATATAGAAAAAGACATACAAGTTTACTATATAAAAATTAACTTAGAGTTTTAAATTTTAATATTAATTGTTATAATTATTAAATAATGTAATTTTCAAATCTAATATCTTAATTAACGGTGGCAAGTTATTTTATATAAAAAGTAACGATAATGAGTATATTTTTATGATTATATTTTTATAAAGTAATATTCTCAACCCTGATTATAATTTAATATTATAATAATTATGATGAGAAATTCCATTTTTATAACACAATTATTTATAACAAATTATAGAAATCAAAGTCTTAAACAGTCTAGCTGGATCTTAATAAATCGATAGTCTAAAGGCTTAAGACGCACAGAATGCAAGAAATCCGGGTTCGACTCCAGACCGAGGTAATATTTTTCGCAATAAGAATCAATTATTTACAGATTTTAATATGTTATTCAACATAAGATCATTTCGAAGATGCGAATAAGCATCAAAAATTTGTTAAATTGTTAGCTAATTTAACTCGTGATTACTGTGATAGTTAGTAGAGTTAGCGTTTTCAAGACCGAAAAATCATTTCTGGGGACTACGTAGTATGTAAATTCACACAAGAATCATAAAAGCATTTAAGATCCAGTTAGACCGTTTAAGATTTTGATTTCTATAGTTTGTGTTATCACACATATACGGTCCTATAATATGTTATATTGTCCATTTTTCCATGTCATAGTTTATTGCATAATGTTAGTAATACTCGAAGGTCATTAACAGAGCACTTTATATTTTTTGTTGATATTTCATCATTCATTACTATAATTTTATAATTTAAAAATATAAAAATTTAAAAAAAATATATATATATAAATATAAAATATAAAAATTTAACCACGGATTCTCAATTTTTAAAATAAATAATCAGTTGAATAATGAAAGTCAAAGATGAAGGTGCTCAAGGATTAAATTACAAAACATTAATTACTTTCCATTTCATAAGAGCTTCTTCTTTATATTTAAACGTTTCGGCTCTCTTTAGAGTCCTCTTCAGCAACATTACAAATACTAACTCATTTGAACCAACTGTCAAAAGTGAGTCACTATCAGATTCCTAACTGGCAGTGGATTCTAATTTGCAAGATATACCAGGTATGTAAATATGAAACCGGAATTTATAGATGGCCATAGCTGTCAATGTAGTTGCCGTCAGACGGCGCCATTGATACCATTTCCTTGACCATTTCTGACATTTGACAAAGATTTTCAATTCACAACAATACAAGTTTCATACAACAGTATAGTTTGTAATAGCGTTGAACATGTCGAATTTTATGCCTGGAAACTACGATTTGTGGACAGCATTGATTTTCTGTTATCATTTGAAGAAAACTGCTGCAGAATCTCATCTCTCTTCGAATGCTTGTTGAAGCTTACAGTGAGCATGCTCTTGGTAAATCATAGTACTTTGAGTGGTTTAAAAAATTCAAAAGTGGCGATTTTGACGTGAGAAACGAAGAACGTGGAAAACCACCGAAAAAATTTGAAGACAGCGAATTGCAAGCATTGCTGGATGAGGATGACGCTCAAACTCGCGGATCAATTGAATGTGACACGAGAAGCCGTCTCCATACGTTTGAAATCCATGGGAAAGATCCAGAAGATGAGAAAATGGGTTCCACATGAACTGAATGAAAGACAGTAGGAAAACCGAAAACCCACTTGCAAAATGCTGCTCGTCAAGTACAAAAGAAAGTCATTTCTCCATCGAATTGTGACTGGCGATGAAAAGTGGATATATTTTGAGAATCCTAAGCGTAAAAGATCATGGATAACTCTAGGCGAATCATCGACATCGACTGCAAGGCCAAATCGCTATGGATGGAAGACAATGCTCTGTGTTTGGTGGGATCAGTAAGATGTGATCTATTATGAGCTGCTAAAACTTAGTGAAACCGTTAATACTGAACGCTACCGACAACAAATGATCAATTTGAATCAAGCTTAGTGTGAAAAACGACCGAAATATCAAAAAGGTAACAGTGATTTTGCTTCATGATAATGCACCATCACACACAGCAAAACTGGTCAAGGAAACGATTGAGGCATTTGATTGGGAAATACTTTCGCATGCGGCTTACTCACCAGACTTGGCTCCGTCCGATTACCACTTATTTGCATCGATGGGACACGCACTTGCTCAGCAGCGCTTCACTTCTTACGAAGATGTACGAAAATGGCTAGATGGTTTGGCTCAAAAGAGTAACAATTTTTTTGGCGTAGCATCCACAAATTGTCAAACAGGTGGAAAAAATGTATAGCTACCGATGGGCAATACTTCGAATAAAATATTTTTTATCATTTTCATATAAACGTGTATTTTTTTATAAAAAAAATTCCGGTTTCATATTTACATACCTGGTAGAGTTAAAGACAAATCAAATTAAAAAAAACAAAATCAAAAATAACTCACTTCAAACGGAAAACTCAACATATTAATGAAGCTTTAGAAATAAGTAATTAATAATTAATTTTTTAATTTATTCTAAATTTTTAATGTTTTTTTAATGTAACCATATTAATAGAAACTAAAAAGAAGAATGTCCTTCTAAAAACTACTGAGTTTGTTGTTACTGTAAAAAGCTAGTTTTAAGGTTTTTGGTTTTTTTTTTAAATTGTTAAGTATTCTGCTGTATCGGCATGTAAGGAATCAAAAATCAGAGGCCTCTCAACCCTTTCCGAATTATTAATAATCATAGAATTTTGTTTTACAGAGGAACAAAATGCCTAGAAGAGAAAAATTTTAATCTTGTAGAAATAATGTCGCAGATGAAGTCTATTGGATAGTCATTGTTTAAAAGAATGCTGATTACAAGTTTAATATTTTTTTGATGAAATTTTCAGAAAGCAACACGGCACCAGTAATTCTCACTACTATACCTTTTTTCTGCGACATGGATATGAGGACAAAAAATTAAAGTAATTCGAAAAAGTTTGTGATACCAGTCGAATTCTAGTAGTTGTTATTCTTAATGAGTCACATCTAAAAAGTTAATACTGTCCCCATCATTCTCCAATGTGAACTGCAATCTGGAGTGAAAAGAATTGAACGTTATCAAAATATGTTCTTTTCTCAATTCTTTTGATTATTAGTTCAATAAGAACATTTGTAACTAATTAAATAACCAATGAAACTAAAAAAAATTTATTTCCATGAGTGCCTCTTAATTTTTCCACAAGTTGAAAACTATTGTCTATTTTATCGAATAACGTCAATTTTTAAGATTACATCATGCAAGAATGAATTAAGGAATGTAAGCAGTTGTTCAATGATGAAATAATGATTTTGAAAGATATTCCCTCTTTATATATCTTCGATAATTGCTATTTGCATGTGTAAATTACCCTCGTTAATTGCTATTTTTTTGTAAGTTGATGGTTTTGTAAGTGATTTCGAGTAAGTGATTTTTTGTACATAATTTCTACTTTTCTATCTTTTAAGTAAATCCTGAACATTTTTTGATAATTTATTAAGTGAACTTTTTATTAATTTTGTATAAATGTCTGGATCACTCATTGTCAGCATATTTGTATGATTTTATCTATATTTTTATCCAAAGTTGTTGTTATGTTTTCTTTGTCTGCCTTCATAAAAAAATTATGTTAGAGTTGTTTTTAATAAATTACGCGGTATAATTTATGAGAAAAGAGATTCTTTTTATGACAGTATTATTCAACAAAGATGAAGATAAAAATTTTTTCAGTATTGGAATTGATACATTTCTAATGTTCAGAATTCGCGGATTTAAAAAAATCTAAAATTGTTTTCAATATTTTTTATGAAATCTATTAATGTGTTCCTTCGATAAAACAGTAGTAAAGAGAAATTTTACTTATTTTCTTCTCATAAAGTTCTAAGAATTTTTTCAAAATTTTTTAATACCGTATTTTCTCATGTTCGTCAAAATATGTAGTTGCCATTATGAAAATACAGTACTATAAAGTTGATGAAAAATTCTGAAAAAATTCTTAAAGCTATAAGAAGAAAATAAACAACTTTTGTCTTATGCTGTTTTTTTAGTAAAGTTGATATGAGAACAAGTCAATAAGTTCTAGAAAATTTGTCAGAGGGTACTCGCAGTGTCATGTCATATTATTTTTTGCAAGTAGCATCTCCCAGCTGATTATGTCAAATTCTTGAGCGGAATTCATCGCGTGGTTTCATTTCTGTAGACGATTAAAACGAACAATCTTTGTATTTTTTGCAAAATGGAAAAAAAGAATTTCGTGCAGTGATCAAATCTACATATGAAAAGTTTAACGCCGAAAGAAATCAAAGCCGAGTTGGTTAATGTTCATAATACATCTGCACCAGCGTTTGCGACACTGGTATACAATTGGGTGAATGAATTTAAACGTGATTCACATGTGATGCACTTCGTTCGGGACATCCAATTGAGGCTGCTACGCTAAAAATCATCGATAAGTCCACGATATTGTTTTGACTAATCGACGAATGAAAGTGCGTGAGCTTGTTGAGGCCACAGGCATATCACATATAGTGATGTCAATTTTGCACGAACAATGAAAAAGCTATCAGCAAGATGTGCCGCGTTTGGTCACTATGGATTATAAGCGCGATCGTGTGACAATTCCAAACCAATGTTTGGAGATGTTTCAACGTAATCCAGATGAATTTGCGTCGATTCATTACTGTGGACGAAATATAGATCTATTACTTTACATCCGAGACGAAGGAATAGTCAAAACAATGAACCAGCTCCGAAGAAGACGAAGACTGTAAAGTCGGCCGGAAAAATGATGGCCACAATTTTTTGGGAGGCACGCGGAATAATTCATATCGATTAATTCGAAGCAAACGATTACTATGCAGCCCTATTGGATCGTTTCAATAACATTTTAAAGAAAAAACATCCCTATTTGGCGAAGAAGAAAGTACTCTTCCATCAAGACAATGCACAGATTCACACGGCACCGATGATCAAATTCAACGAATTCCGCTACGAATTACTTCCCCATCCAGCATATTTAGTCCTCTGCGATTATTTCCTGTTTCCAAACCTGAAGAAATGGTTCAGAGAAAAGAGACCATCAGAGAGCAGCTCATCGCCAAAACAGAGGCTTATTTTGAAGGGTGGATTGGACAAATCATATTATTCGAACGGCTTGAAAAAGTTGGAGAACCCTTGGATCAAGTGTATCGAGTTGAAAAGAGACAGAGTTGAGAAATAAAAATGAATCGATAAAAAAAAATGTGTTTTACTGTTTTTTTAAAAACTTATTGACTTGCCCTCATAATATTTGAGTAAAAAATTATTGAAAACCAATATTCAGCAATTTTTAGTAATTATATCTCGTTAATCATTACGAAAATTACAAAATGATAGAGGGCTTTTCGACTCAGTTTAGTCCGCTCTATCTACAAAAAATGTTTAGCAGAAGTCTCGTCGGGGGAGGGGGGACATCCTATATATACGTATTTATTAACAAAATTGTTATTATTATACTAAACCACACATACATTGCTAATAATCATAATTATAATCTCTAAAATTTTTGGAATTAATCTTTTCATTCTTGAAAAATATTGAGTTACTCTTTTTCAAGACTAATTTAATTTTCACTATTTAAAGTGAAATTCCACTCCAAAGAATTCAGAGTAGTAATTTAATATGTAGTTACAATTACAAATAACAATTTTTCAGTTTAATCATAATTATATTATCATCATGCGATTATATTCATAAAAACTTTCCTTTTATATGTATCTAATTACTTATATATTTATTTCGCACGCTCACGTAAAGAAGTCCCTCTGTGTGCTTCATTAATTTCGTAAAATTAGCGATGCGTAGATTGGTAGTGGAACTATTGCATGAGGCGAATGCAATCGTAATCGCGCGCTGATCAACATACAAAGGACGGATGCGACGTCAATGTCGCACATGTCTATTTGCGTGTTGACAGTTCGTGAGTGCAGCGCACCGGCCGTTTAGATAGTGGGTAGTAACTCGCCGAAGAAGAAGGAATCAAACGGAGACTAATCAAACGAGCACGCGCTGCGATTTAACGTGATTATCGTTATCCTCCGAAGTTGTTCGCTCCGCGAATAGCGTAACGATTACAAGAGGATTTGTTTCGTACGATTGAGTGTAAGATGTTTGATTAGGTTTGCATTCCAATTATCTTATTATCTTGGGAAAGAAATCGCGAAGTTAATTTTAACTATTTAACTCTCCGGAGCTAACGATGGATCTATTGAAGCCATTATAAATCAATTATAAATGTCTTTGTAACAAATGTCAAGCAATTCAATTTTCTTTATTGTTTTTCTTTATTATTTTTATATTACACCTGAAAATTTGGATTATTCTTATCAAATTTAACAAAAGGATTCCACAAATTTAAAATAATAAAAAGTAATAAAAGCTGTGGGAGTCAATGCAGTTAACAGTACGATTATCTTATATTTATTAAATTTATTCCATAAACTTTGATTTCGATAAGCGCAATCATAATATAATAGAATTTTGATATTTCGATTCTTCTTTGAATCATTTTTAGAATGAATTATCCATTATTAGATAAACAAATTCTTGCGCCGTAATCAAATTTTCCATGTATATGTGGATTTTCCAACAGTTGACAAACTATTGGAATCGTAACATAAGCGCCACAATCCAGCATATATAATTAAAATTACATAGAAAACGAAAATTTTTTCGTAACAGTCATACTGATAAGGTTAAATTTAAAGATTATTGTGATATATCTGTCTTGACACAACGGTTTCTAAATAAAGACTGCCCCAAGAGATAGAAGAATTTAACTAACAATGGACAATTCATTCTGAAGATGATTCAAAGAGGAATCAAAACGTCGCAATTCTATTATATTATGGTTGCGCTCATCGAAATTATATCAAGGTTTATGGAATTTAATAAATATAATATAATCGTATTGTTAACTGCGTTGATTCCCAGTCTTTATTACTTTTTATTACTCTTAAAATGTACTTAGCCTTACATCGTTTTCTCATATTTCTATCACACTGAGTATTGTAAGAAATATAAAACAAAACTAAAACAAAAAATAAAACATAAAAATAAACATATTATAATATATTGTTTTAATCGAAACGCCGCGCTAATCATCAAGGAATCGTAATACCAGCAAAGATTGTGTTCAGGAAGTATACTATCAGTGCTACCACGCCTATTATTTAATCATAAAACAAGGATAAAACGACAATAGTGCTGACAATGCGAATACCTAAATATACAAAAAAGTTATGGCATTAAATAAAAGAAACCTTGAATATGCCACACTATTAGGAGCATGGCACTAAAAGATTAGTATTCATTCTTTTTTACATATGTTACAAATATCAATAATTTTTTTCTTAATGTAGAGAGAAGTTAATAAGTTTATAAAATAAAGCACATAGCCTTAAAAATTTTCGTAGTTCTAATTATCTTATATTTCCAAACTTAAATAAAATGACTTTCCGAAACGTTCCTATGCACTTAATCTTCTTCTATTACACTCACAAGAAAGTTATCGCACGTCCTTCCTGCACCGTCCGATTTAATTAGTGCGAGCGCGACAAATTAATTCCGCGTCATTGTAACGGAATTATCGCTATAATTATCTTCGTTACGAGAATACGAGAAGGGCGATTAGAGACGCCTTGAATTAGCGCGCTAATTCGCTCCAATATTTTTCAACAGCAGATGTAGCATTTCGAGGGCAAGTGCCCCGAAGGATTCGTAGGGTACGGCTCACCCTCGCTCTCGTGCTCGTTCTCGTTCTCGACTCTCACCATCGTGAAATGGAGGATTTATGATCCCTCCCGATAATCCTTCATTGCTCCTTTTTGGAAATAAACGTCTCCTTCTCTTCCCCTGCCGTGTTGCGGCGAATCGAGAAACGGGATGGACGTCAGCGGCGGCCTCGTATTAATCACTCCGCCACAGACAGAACGCGTGGCAGATAACGTTATCGCGTCGGTTTCTATTACGCCGTAACACTTTTCGAAGCGAAGGGGTCGACCGATAGCGGCTAGCAGAAACGCGCGTTGGTTCATCTAGTCTGCAATTTATGAATGCGGCTGCGCTTACAAATTTGCGAGCCATGTCCGTTCTTTTCTTTTATTCCCCAATGCACAATGATTATTCCTGTGACGAGAAAAGATATTTA
>NW_017259577.1:486886-505555 GCF_001594045.1 Atta colombica | reverse complement strand
ATATATATATACAATATATATACACACACACACACACACACACACACACACACACACACACACACACACACACACACGGAGTATCTGAAATAACGCTCATTAACATTGTTAATAAAAACTTAATCAAAAAGTCCTCTATCATTTTACAATTTTCGCAATAATTAACGAGACATTAATTTCTAAAAATTGCTGAACAAATGGATAAAATCGATGTATAAGATAATTGTAAGGTATCTTTCAGAGTTCTTTTTGAATATTTTGAAGATGTTTCTTAAAAAATTTTTCTTAAAGAACTCTAATTTTAGGTTTTGCTCATTGGGCAACAAAAATTATAAAATTGTAGAGGATTTTTCGATTCAGTTTCTACGCTTAATAAGTTTTTACGCGAAATAATTTTTGCGTTTATTCGTATAACTTCAACCTGCTCTTTTGTAAAAACTATTTATCAAATGCAATTTTGAAAAAAAAAAGTTGTTTGTTTCAGTATAAAGTATCATGTCCTGTATTCCGAACGCGCGAATTTTAGAATATCCTGTATATATGGATCGCGTTAATTTTCTATCTTGAAAAATGTTACAAATTCATTATTAAGGATCATTAATACAATTCTATTGCTGTCTCATTTTTAATAATATTATTATAAGATAATGTTTATTCTAAGTAATAATATATTTTGAAGTAATAATTTTTACAACCATAGAGTGCGTGATTCATGAAGAAACAAATACGTTATCATGTCTTTTTTTTACCGCAATTTCTCTGATTCATTCATCATTATATTCGCAGAATAAATAGAAATATAAAAATTTTTTAATTTGCTTTATTTGCGACATTATATATATTATATTATGAATACTTAATATGTATAATGTAACGTATATTATTGTAACGGAGATTTATAAATAACATATACATAATGTATAAATATTATACATTACAAACGAGAGATATTGTAAAAAAAAGTATTTATTGCGATATGAATATTCATATTCGAACATGATGAGTTATCATGTATGCATTAGAAAAAAGTTGTTATGTTGATTTGAATTAAATTAATTTAATTCGAAAAGCAGGAAATAAAACAAGAAACATAAGATGGATCCATAAAGATGGATTAACTAATTTGTGTATATATTAATGTGGATTATTAATGTTGATGTATCGTGAGTAAATAAGACAGTCACTCGTAGCATGTCATCTAATATACATACATATTAAATAATTAAATGAATGATCAGTATCTTTCTACTTTTTACTTATTCTCCTCGGCCCAGTATTATGTTCCTACATCTAATAATTCAGGTTAAATACAATGATTATACAATGATTTCAATGAATCAGTTAATGTTTTTAATTAAAGACTCTTTTAATTAATAATAACTCTTTTAATTAATAATAAAATCATAAAAAATATACAACAGATGAGCAGGAGATAGAAAATTAATGATTAAGATTATCAGAACATTGAAATCATATTCGCAGAAAGATTCATTCGGTCATTATTGATCATGTATTTTTCTAATCAAAGTCATGGTTGCAATGCATCCTATGATCATGACTTCGATTGGGAAAGAATTCTGGATGAAAGATCATACAAATAATCATACAATAAGCAATTAATGTCAGAAATGATGCATATTTTAAATCATTATTATAGAGATCCTCCATAAAATGTAATGCTAACATTGTTTATTTTGTTAAATTGACCGATATGTACTACTTTCTTTGTTTTAACGCGCGACAGTTATTACATATATCTCGAACCAACATAACTATTCCTTTATTCTTTAATTTTAATTTTAATTTGTGACGAGCATAAATTGATTCTTATTAATTTGATATATATATATATATATGTGTGGGGTGAGCTACTACAAAGATATTTTTTAAAACAAATTTTTCCCAACATCTCCATCCAGTATAACATGTTACCACGTTAAAATCCGTTTGTAATTTTTTAGTTTAAAACACAATCATACTTTCACTCTATAATTGACGTAACATCCACTATAGAGTTTTGTAACTGTAAGTAGATTTTGGAACGCACCCCAACTATATACAACCGTTTGCTACAACATTTAAGATGTTCACAATGAAGTTCCTCACCGCATCATATTAATAGTTATAACCATGTAATGGAATGCATTTCTACGATATTAGATTTTAAGGTATTATTTATTAATTTCGAGATCAAAGTGTCAAGATGACTCAAAATGAAGCCGAAATATCTTAAAATTTTCGCATTATTTCTATAAGTTTTTGCGCTAATTGATTTCCAGCGCTGACTGCTAATGCCCATCGTTGTATATATTTTTTATGATTTATTCCTACATCTATTATATTTTATATTATTATTACAAAGTTGGGATTTAGTTATACACTTCAATTTTCAGCTTTGTTCCTGTTCCTTACTTCATCAAATACTGATCGACATTTAGATTGTGTGCGGGATGAAATAAGGGACAAGAATCAAGCTGAAAATCGACTGAAACGTGCAACTAAATCCTAGTTCTGTATTATATTATTAAAAACCATATTATAATAACAAGATGAAAAGAATTCTAATGTTTACAGATAGTTACACGGTAAATTTCAACAAATAGCACTAGTGTATCGTACAGGCTACCTAGTGACTTGTTTGTATCAATTAATCATTTAGTTTGTTATTGTCAAAGCTAATTGCAGAAATGCACTCATGTCGTAATCATAATCTAATTATATATCATTTCATATTGAGTAAGTTATATTGTTTTCTATGATTACCAAGTAATAGTTATTAATTTTCGCAGTTCATATTGTATTATTGTATCGTTATACTTTATACTTTAGAACATTGTATTTAATTTATATTTTTGTTACAAATTTATATTTATAACTTAAAAAAAATATATTATCAATGTATTAATATTTATTTAGTTAAATACTGTCAATTAAATATTTATTAAATATAAAGATATATTTATTTGGTACAAGAACATTAATTTGATTTAATAATCATTCTTTTTATTAAACAAACATTTATTTACTAAGTAAGTAAAAATGTTTAGTTGACAGTATGGAATTAAATATTTATTAAAATTAGCTATATTTTCCTCAGTGTAAAAAAAGTGAATTCTATAAAAAGTAATAATAATAAAATCAATAAATAAGGCAATTTAGACATATTGAATGTACACATATTATTTATAATGATTATTTTTTTGTACTTTCGTTATTCTAAACCATTATAACCACCTGCTAAACATGTTTAGTACAATGATTTGATTTGGCGCCTAACGCCAGCTTTTGTCGCAAACGCGATTCGCCCCGAGTCGAGTGCTATAATTGGTCGAGTCGCTCGTGCGGTACTATAACTGTTCGGCGGCCACCGTGAGCGCATCTTGTTGGCTAACGCCATTTTGATTCAATTTCTTGCCGTTGTCATGCAAGCAAATCGCCTCTATATTCACGAGCATAATAAATATCTTAATCAAATAGAGAGAACGATGTTAATTCTCGACCATGCCCGATTGCGAGGAGATAAAATTCCGCATATCAATCGCGTGGATAGATATATACAAAATCAGTGTGTATCGTACAAGCTTTTGGTCCTACGAGCCGGAAGCCATCTTGAATCTACAGCTAACGCATACAGGCTAAATGACTACTAGCATTGCCGGCATATCTGCGACGTCCTTTCGGCGAGATCCAGACTCGCCATAGGCAGCCGATGAGTGACAGATATAACTACCTACAAGTTTGATGCGGTCTGGTGCCGAAGCAGCTGGCCATTTCTTTCGATGCCGGCTCACCAACGAGTGCCAGGATGCATGTGCATATGTTACATGCATCGTCCTCATCTGAAATCCTATATCCTGCGAACGAGGCATAGGACTTCAGTTATCGTTGCAAGGAACGATGACGTTGAGCAAATCAACATTAACGTTGCCCAGGAAGCAAGTCCTGGACAACAAATACAAGGATACGAAAAAGCATTTGATGTTGCATAAGAATCGCTTGTCGTCATTCTTTTCCGTTGCATCAGGAGGGGGCACCATCAAGTCAGGATCGCATATAGGTATCGCTAGTAAAGTAGCTACCGACCAGAAATATTCGTTTATATTGTCAGGTTGTGTATTAATTCGAAATGTCCGTCGAAAATCTAGCCATTCTTAAAAGGCATCATAAAACCATTAAGGCGTCGTGTACTAAAACATACGTGGATGCGATTACATCTCTTACGTCGGTAACGGTGCAGCTTGAAGAACGAAAGTCGTTAGATCTCGATTGATCGGAATACAATGCCATTCAATCACAAATAGAAGAGTTAAACGAAAATGAGGTTAACGATCGCCCAGGATTCGAAGAAGTGCATTATGTTATCGGCAAAGATTAAAGAACTGCTAGTTACACTCGGGCGATCGCAGATTGTAATGCCATCGCCATCAAATGTTTCCGGTACTCATGATTCCGTGATACATGTGCGATTGTCGAAACTTAATCTTCTATTCAATGATAAATATAACGAGTAATTCCCATTTTTTGACGCTTTCCATTCGATTATACATTCAAATACATTGATCAGCAACGTTCAAAAGCTTCAATATGGTCTTCTCTTTCCAGTGAGGCTAGTAATGTCATCAGCTCGCTGGAAATCTCGGTTCTCAATTATGAAGCCTGGTGATTATTGAAGGAATGTTACGATAACAACAAAGTTATCATGCACACACATATTAGAATCATCATGGAGTTTCCATCCAAGAAGAATTCCAGTTGAGACAAATCGCAGACGGCGCTTCCAAGCACATACGTGCTCTTCAGATACTGAAGCGTCCACTAGGACGATATTTTCGTGTATTATATGTTTTAAGCGCCAAATTCGATACAACCATGCTGCGTGAGTGGCAATCTTTTTCGGCCGGTATGGAGCTTTCGACTTTGAAGCAGCTTATCGAATTCATAACATATGTTGTTAAGTGCTGGAAGCGATAAGCAAGTCTCTCATTGCTTCCACTAAAGGTAGCAATTCGCGGAATCTATTACTAGCGAAGCGCCAGTCAGCATATACGGCAACAGTCGGTTTCTAATGCTGTTTCAAGATGATTACTTGAGTTATAAGTGCAAAGATTTCCTGGAGCTTTCAATACCTCGTAACTCAGAAATTCGCAGCAGAAATTCGAAAAATTTGCATTAATTGCCTACGTTCCACAACACACGCGGCTAATAAATGCCCCTCGGGCAATTGCAAAAATTGCAAGACAAAACATAACATAGTACTGTACGCAACAACTGTTATAAACACACAAGATCGCGACAAGGAAAATCGCGTCTCCGGCGATTTTGGCCATACATGCATCTAGTCTTCCTGATAATACACTATACTTTCAACCGCTATTATGCATGTTCATGATAGGAGAGCGTATTGAATGCCGGACATTGTTAGATTGCGAGTCACAGGCCAATTTTATTTCTCGAGAATTCGTAACCAAGCCCGGTTTAAAGCCAAACTCACAACAAACGTAGTTATTTCAGGAATAGTAGTGCAACTACTATGTCCAATCAAATCGCCCGCTTGAAACTTCAATTTCATATTCTTAAATTCATATTCAACCGACATCGAGTTGATATTGTGACCGAACAAGCTTCTCACATTCACACTTGATCGCAGCATCTTCAATATTCCCCGCAATTTAGAGCTAGCTGATCTGCATTTCTTTGAATCATCGAAGGTCGATCTATTATTAGGCATAGAGACATTCTAGGATTTATTGTGCGTGGGACAAGTGCAGTTTCCAAACATCCAACTTTACAAAAGATGGTTAAAGATCTTAGCGAATTGGTTCTTCAAGCAATCCGCAGAAGGTGCGATCTTTTCACGCGATTATAAGCAATGAACAGATACACGATCAGTTAAGCCCTTTCTTGGGCACCAAAAAGATTGTGTCGATCACTCGACTAGTTACATCCTATGGAAACTCAGTGCGAGCAGCACTTTCTAGTGAGACTTCCCATCAAGGAGCATATAATCAACGAAATTAGGTAGCTTAAAGGTAGCCTAACGACATTGCGTTAAAGCGTCTTTGATCTTGAAAAATGTTTCGATCTTTTTAGTTTAGAAATACAATATATGGAATTGATGAAGGAGTACCTATCTTCAGGGAATATAAAAGTTGACAACATTTCGATGACTCAATATCTATCTTATCGCATCATTGCGTTTTCAAGGGTTCCAATCATTCTTCCAAGATTTACGTTGTCCTCGATACATCATGCAAGATAAGCACGGGCATATCGCTCAACGATGCGTTCACGATAGGTCCCGTTGTTCAGTAGGACCTAATGTTCATTTTACTGCGTTTTCGAATACATCGCTATGCTATTTCTGTCGATATAATCAAGATGTACCAGCAAGTTTTGGTAAATCTTTCACAGACGAGATTGCAAAGAATACTGTGGCGTGACAATACCGAGTCGGACGTCCAGTCATACGAATTGACAACGGACGTCCAGTCATACGAATTACGTACGGCACTTCTTCCGTCATTTTTGGCAACGTGCCTAAAATATTTGGCGGAGCAGCATGAATCAACATTCCCAGGATCAAAATTAAACAGGACTTTTACATGGACAATATGCTCACGGGAGCAGATATAATCGCTGAATGCGGTGTTCGGTATCTCTGTGATTGATTCACGATCTCTAATTATATCGCCTAATCGCATCTATGAAAAATCGATGAATCCACGAGATGTCGATTGCTAAATGACGCATGCGTCACGTGTAATCGATTAAAAAAAATAATATCAGATCGTCTTGGCAACAAAACAAACTGTTTTTTTCGTCTTCTGCACGCAACTCGTCTCGTGGAAGGTCATCGTCGCGCTACCGATAAGATCCTTTTCGTATCGCTGTAAATACGTTCGCCCGCGAGACTTATTTTTTAATAAAATCTGGAAAGCAGAGAAATTCGCATTTTCTCGACCGAATGCCCTCAACGTAGTAATTCCGCGGGAAACGCTCAGACGGTGATCGCCTGGCCACGCCATTACGATTTTCGTGCGCTCAGCGAGATCGCCAAAACATGCGGAGTTAATAATAACGGAGATTATGCAATTACTGCAGTTAGGATTATTCGAACTTAGTAAGTGAGCATTAAACTGTCCGCAACTGCTCGCAAATATCAGCAGAGTAGCTTGATCATCATCAATCACATCCGCGTGTCTTAGGAGTGGAACCAAGCGGAAGATGTTAGGTTTTTCGTACAAGACATAAATCACGCAGTATCCAAGCGCACAATATTGTCGGAAGTCATTAAATTGTTTTCCATGGGACTTGTAGGACTACTATCGTTACAGCAAAAATCATTTCTCAAGAGTTATAGCAAGCAGGCTGTCAATGAGATAAGTCTGTACCTCAGGTATACAATCGCAATGGCTGAGATTCAAGTTCCGATTACCCGAGTTAAACAAACAAGTTTCGTGATGCGTTAAATTTGCTTCGGACTCTCAACTCGTTCAAATACACGGGTTTTAGGATGTCAGCCAACGTGCCTATGAGGCATGCATATACATTCGAATGAAGTATTCGAACCAGCGAATTTCGCGTAGAACTATTTTGCTCAAGATCTCGTATTCTCTCAAGATCATATCGCTACCAAGGCTAGAGTAGTATTGCTGCTGGCAACTATTGGAAAAAGTTAAAGACGATTTATCACACAATATCTTCCTCTGGTCAGACAATAACTTTAAATTGATTGACTTTCGCGAAAATGGACAGCTTCAGTGGTCAATCGGATTGATGAGATACAATGTACATGTCTGACAAATAGAGAATTGGGCACATATCTCATCATCTGATAACTCTGCGGACATTTTGTCACGCGGACTTGATCTGCACGAATTAATAAACACTTCCTTGTGGTAGCAAGGCTCTGCTTTCTTGCAATCTCCTCGAGATCAGTGCCAAGCGGCAGGTTCATCCAGAAATGTCCTCGAAGAGGACATTCCGGAGGCGCGGGTTATTTCTGCGGTCGCAGTTCTTCTTAAACGCTCCGTGACGAATTATTAAATTTTTAAATCTGAATAAGATATGTTGCATTTTAGCTTATCGTCTCAAGTTGTGTAAAATACATCGTCCGATTAATTTCGTTTCACACGACGAAATATCGCACGCACTAAATACATACAGGTCCATACAAAAAAACCTTATTTTCTGAAGAATACAAAGCATTGAGCAAGGGTAGAGCTGTCAACGCATCCAGCAAGTTGCTATCTCTCTTTATAGACGAGATCGGATTAATTCGCGTGAAGGGTAGGCTAAAAAACTCCGATTTGCTTGAGGCGCGACACTCCATATTATTGCCTCGTGAGCACGATTTTACAAAATGCGTGATAAATCATGAACATGTGTGCAATATGCATGCCAGTATGTAAGACACCATGGCCGTTGTGAGACAACTTTTGATCCCTTTCATTGCATATCAAGTACGCGCAAGATATTTCGAAACTGTATAGCATGTTTCAGAGTCAAATCAACGCAATCGAAGGCGATGATAGGCTCCTTGCTGGCCAGCCGAATCACAGTGTCGAGATCATTCTCACATTGTGGCGTGGACTTATGCGGATCCAATTATAATAAGAGAGGGCAAGCGGCAAAATGTCCGTAACAAGCATATATCTCTATTTTTACATGCTTTGCCATAAAAGTGGTCTACATTGAGCTGATGAACGATCTCATCTCGGAAGCATTCACACGTTGCAAACATTGGCACGTTTCGATGTCTTATCTCACGAAGAATCAATATGTATATTCTGACAATGCGTCTTTTACAGAGACTCACAATTAGCTTAAGAAGATTCAGAATTTTTTCAACTCTCAGCAGGTGCAAGCAGATGTAAGACAATTCCTTTGCGAGCAAGAAATCACATAGAGCTTTATTCTATCTAACCCGTCTCACTTTGAAGAGTTGTGACAGACAGCGATGAACGCGGCCAAATATCACATGGCGCGAATCACCGGCAGGATTCACCTAACATTCGAAGAGCTGCAGACGGTGCTTGCTGAGATTAAGGCAATCCTGAATTCGCATCCGCTTACACAATTGAGCAACGATCCAAACAACTTCTTTTATTTTAGCCCAGGTTTCTGGAACAGCTATAAATAACCTCTTTTGCCAAAACTTATGCGAACGAGAATCGATTAACGCGATGGCAAAGATTAGATAACATTTTTGGAAAAGAAGTCGAATATCTCCATTTCTTGCAAGAGCGATCTAAATAGTCGCTCAAAAAGTCAACAAGGGTGCACACACAAGGGTTGAAATCTGGATAGTTCGTACTTGTAAAACGACAAGGCCTAGTTCCGATGGAATGGCTGTTAGGGCGAGTTCAAGAAACTCACGCCGGTTCTGACAATATTGTGCGAACCACTATGATCAAGGGATCGTACAAAAGAGCTCTCTCTAGATTAACAATATTAAAAACATAGAAACATAAAATATGTTACCTTCTTTATTTTTTTTTACGTAAATTCTACGAATTTATTTAATAAGGATTTATTTGGACAGCTAATCCTATTGTTAGTAAGGACTAATTAGTTTGTGTATGTTCCTTCCAGAATCCTAGCGCACGTTATTCGACAAATTACATGTAAATGCTCTCTTTTTTTTATGTTATTGTTCCTTTGATTGAAACTACGTTTTTTCAAGGAAACGACGTGTTTAGTACGATTTAATTTGTATTTGGCGCCTGACACCAGTTTCTGTTGCGATTCGCTCCGAGTCGAGCGCTATAATTAGTCGGGCCGCTTGTGCGGTACCGTAACTGTTCGGCGGCCGCCGCCGTAAGTGCATCTTACTGACTTAACGCCATTTTGATTCTATTTCTTGCCGTTGTTACCTTGCAAACAAACCGCCGTACTTTGTATCCAAGAGCAAATAAATATTTCAAATAGAGAGAAGAACAGTGTTAATTCTCAACTACACCCGATCGTGAGAAAATAAATTTCGCGTATCAACACAAATGTGGTTAGATATATAAAAAATTATCAGTGTATCATACAAAACATCATAAAGATAAATAGACAAATAAATATGTAAACAAATTTAGAAAATAGTTTTTCGTGTACTCTTATATACTCGTATGCCAATGAACATGTCAATATTATATATATACAATATATATATAATAACAAACTTATAAATTTGTAAAAGAAACATGATAAATCACTTTATTTTACGTTTCTTGAACATTTTTTAAATAAAAAAGAAGAAAATATATTCTTAGACTATATTGAGTACATGTGTATCTATCTTATATTTTCTGCTAATATTCTGAAATGATCCTTCTTTTGAATTTAATCACCAGTTTTTAATTTTAAACCCAACAAAAAATTAGAAAAAGTCGCAAAGCTTAGACATGCCTGGTACAGTTACTTCAATTGATTTACAATCCTCGTATCGATATTTTTTTTACTTCGACAGAACACAATACGTTCAGAAATACCATGATTTAATTTTTTTCCCTATGGAACAACGAAACTGATTACATCGCGACAAAATGGTAAAAATGTGTTGTAACTCACCTTTACCGCATCACAACGACAATGACAAGGCCATAACCAAGAGCAGCGGAACACGATAAGCGAGTTCGGCACAGCGGGGGAGGGGGGGGGAGGAAGCGCCATGTTTTAGGAGCGCCTGACACCGCGTACCTATATTGTACTGAATGAGATTGAAACATTTTTTCAATAAATTGCAAAATACATAAAATGTTTTAAACTATGCAACATTATAAAGCAAATAGTTATGATTTGTGACCTTTTTATGCGTTCCAAAATTCCTAAAAAAAAAAAATCTCAATTTTTAGTAATCATCAAGTATATATCGTATATATATCTTTAATTTTCACAATTTTTTTTCTCAACACTTTTTTTTCTTCCTTTACATAATATTCATCGTTTTTTTTTAAATAATTGTTCTACAAGATTTAAGTAGAAATATACGTGTCGGTGAATAATCGAATGTAACTTTCTTTTTTTTTGTTTAATTCTTTAAATTGAAAAATTAAATTTAATTTAAAAAGAAATATTTAACAATATTTTACATATTTTACACAAATAATATTTTTTACTGTATAAAGATATTATATGCAATGTTTAGTGACATTCTTGTCTTTAAGAAATTAATTCTTCTATTAGATATTGGATTATTATGTCAAATGTTTGAAGCAGTGTAAATCTTGCACAGCTGTTTTTGAATCGCGAATCGCGCGCATAATTTGACGCGCTTTAAAAGTTTTAAACATTTGAACAAAAGAAAACTTACGAGTACATTGTTTTTTCTAGGTATCGTCGTGTAAGAAAAAAAGTTCTCAGAATGTTCGTTAGTTTTAGGCTGTAAGTTGTATGTTTGAAATTTGATAACTAATTAGAAACTTTACATGTAGAGCACTAACTTAAAATTTGTCGAATACCCTAGCACCGTCTCTGGCCACAACGATGACCAACGACGGCAAGTCATCGCACTCATTTCGTATCTGTAGGTAGCGTGGAATTTACGCCGCCGAAGATATTCATGGCTCGTTGGCGAGTTTATTTTACTCATAAATTATATGCTCAAGTATCCCAGCAGTTCGCGCGGCGTGTACGCCGTATAAAAGAGAGATGCCGCCACCGATGGTTCTGTGGTTCAACAAATACTTCAAGTCCGCGCAAGAGCCGCCGTCAGACTTGCCGAGGAAGCTGTAATTTACACCCTCACATCGTAGTCCTTCCCAAGAGAATGAAAAGTATGGTGTTATAGTCGGTCGATCACGAGCTTCTATCCTCCTCCTCCTCTCGTTCCCACGCTCCCACGACTTTATCTTCCCCCTGGCGCGATAAAAGCCTTTTTTCTAAATAATCCAACATTTTCTCACGTCGAATGAGATCCCTGGCGGAGTGGAGGTGATGACTCTTGAGAATATAGCATACACAACTGGAGAACTTCCGCCACATTTATAATTGAAAATAATCGAGAACCTAGGCGGTACAATCCCCCAAAACTTACATCGCAACAGACTAATGTCGTTCACAAGAGTTTTAACGATTGCGATCATCGAAAAAAACAAATATATTTTTATTTTATACGCATAAAATTATGCGTTTTCATTGTCAAATATTTCTATATCCATTCTTTTATCCTTTGTACAATGAAAAATTTGATCTTATTATATATAATTTTATATTGTATATGCTTATGGATAGAGCAGTGCTATTCCGTCAATTTCTATTTCAATTATAATACAAAAGTTTTAACTATAACAGTAAACTATTTTTCTTTTTGCAACATGCTCACTAATTATATTGCATGAATCTTAAATGTTGAATTTGCGCTGTTTAAAAACATAAACATTATTGCTTGCCCAATAGACGAAAAAGCCTTGCTCTATCCTATCTATTATACAGATAACTCGTATTCAGTTTTGATATATACAAGATTATCCGTGTTTGCAACTTTTTTGTTTATGCCAACACTAATATCACATATTAAGGGAGTCTTTACGTTTGAGAGCCGATTTTAAAGACATTTTTTGAGAATTATTTTAATGAATAGAAAGTTATAATGTACATATAAAAAAATATTTTTTGTAATGTTAACTTTTTATAGAGTAGTAATGAAATGACACTATAATAAAATTAGACCTACACCGCGGTCAAACGGTGATCAAGTCGTATCGTAGGTCTGAAAGCAAAAAAATGGAACTTTTTTTTAATGAGTACACTTATAATTCTCGCCTAAATTAAAATAATTAATATCGTATGCATATTTTCAAAATGCTGACAGTTTGAACAAATAAATCGAATTTTGTTCAGTTTTGTCCTCTTATTTGACCTTCCAAAAAATAAAAAAAAATTAACATAGACTATTAATTCTAGTTCAAGCAATAATGACATGTTTTCTGAGTATAATCGTAAAAATAGAAATCAATAGGACTATAATGAGTTTTTTGGAATTATGATCACTATATTCGAAAATACAGTTTCAAAAAAAACGCTTTATAATAAGAAACATTTTTTGCTATAATATGTCAAAATTTTTGAACTCATCTATTCTAGGACCATACAAGACATCTTCCTCTACTTTATAAAAATCATTTTGTGTTGCTCTCTCCTCTCGAATAGCAATTCTTTGAGCTTCTGGACGATACTTTGCTTGAGATAGACTTTGTCTTGCGAAAGAGCCAAATTATATTTATGTAATTAAAAATCCGTCATTAAAGATACAAACAGCTAGAAAATTTGCAATTTCTACTATTTTATCAGAGTGAATGTGTTTAGGAGTAAACATCCTATCAATGATTTAACTACTCTTATCAATGAATTTAACGATTCATTATTAAAAAAAGTTAATAGAATAAAAATGTTCTAAAATGCTATCGAAAGGTTGAATATAATCGGCGAGCGCTGATTATGACAATTGGCACACGCTATTTGAATCAATGAAGTGGTCCCAACACTACGTCATTTTATCTCGTATATCTTAGAAATTTTCGTTTCTCCCAAAAAATGTTTCTGTGAGATATTTTTAAAATTATAAGCTTTCCAAAAAAATAATTTAAAAAAATCGATTTTTTGATCCCTCAAACGTAAAGTTCCCCTTAAGCACTAATAAGTGATTATTTAAACTGTTAAGTGTAATCATTCATTAAACAAAACAAACAGAAGAGAAAACAATTTTTATTTACTCTCCTGTCTTATCTCGAACGTGATTATCCCTGAATAATCGGACACCAGAGGCGATTTTACGCGTTAACGGAGAAAGCCAGGAGTCCAGACGTCGGCGAGACAGAAAAGAAGAAAGAGCAAAGGAGACCTAGGCAATAAATCGGCTGTTCTTGAGTGCCGCGTGGGAATGAACTGACGAAAATATAGCGGCGAGCCGCAAACTACGAATTGTTAGTTACTGCGCGCTGCCGTGAAATATATGAGCTGGCGGCCGTTCGCGAGAAAGGCGGAATGTACCCACAAAACCCTGGAGAGTCGCACAAAACGGAAGTCTATCTCGAAAATTCGACACCTCGAATCGCGAGCCTCGAGTATAAGCGTTCCCTGATTGCCAGACTGTGGTTCACTTAAATTGCTAATCGCATGAAGATTGTAATGATGAAAATCCCCTCCCTTCCCCTCCTCCTCCCTCCCCCTCTCATACTCTCTCTCTCCTCTCCTCTCTCACAAATTTCAGAGAGAAAGAGAAATCTAATATTATTCGTACTTCTATCGACATAATTTCTAAAAAAAATAGAAAAAGCGTTTTTTAACATATAATTTGAAATCAGAATATTGTTTCGAATGTTGATATATGCGAGTTTTTGATTACGTGAGCATAAATAAATCACGTTGTTATCTTCGATTTCACGCTAGGCGCATCTGTTGATGGCTAATGATATGAGTAATTTTTATTTTTGTACTCGTCAATTTGCATGCGAAATACAATGGATGGCATAGTAAAACTACATTTGCGAGAGTTAGTAAACATGTGAATTAAAAAAGTGAATAAAAAAAACGATAATAAAACAAATATTGCATAAAAATAATTTCATATACTTGTTGCAATATTTCGCGCAAATACAAATTAATTTGACCTAATGAATGCAATAATTGACTCTGTTTAATTACCACGTATGATAAACAAATCCATTTTCTTTTTGCCTAGAAAATTTATCATCCGTATTATACAGATATTTCTATCTATTGTAACTTTATATAGTTCAGAAAGCACACAGTAAATAAATGTATCACACATTAAAGAATAAATGTTAATTATCGCATCTCTTAGGTTCGAAATTATTACATAATAATTACTAGAATAAATTTTACACAATACACATTGCAAATATTTATAAGAAGAGAATCAGAAATGAAAATATGTTTTTGAATTGTGGTTTGTTGCAAATGGCAATTCCTTATGTCCATATTAAGAGACAGAGAGAGAGAGAGAGAGAGAGAGAGAGAGAGAGAGAGAGAGAGAATTGCAAATCTTTCAGAGTTTTCAGCTCTATCAAAAATTAGTAATAAATATAAAAATTTTGAAATTGAAATGAAAAACGATTCATCAAGCAGAATGAGATAATTTAAAAAACAATTAAGAATTATATAATATTCCAGGATCAATCGATTCTCTCTCTTTTTTTCAATATATATATATATAATATAAATGTTTAAAGTAATACATTTTCATACCTCGGCAATGCAGGATAGTAGTATTGACTAGTACTCTGAATTTACATTAATCTCAACTGTATATACAGTTAGTGTATCAGAATTTTATTATTATAATTATAGAAATAAATCAGTAAAAAATATAAAAAAGCCCATCAGAGCTTACATCAGCTGCTCGGATGCACAAAAAACACTTTCTATCTCATGTGAATGTAATCTTATGTGAATATAACAAAACGAATCAAATATAAATGTTTCGTTCTTTCAATTTGGATCTTTATCGATATAAATTATAAATCTAAATTACATACGTAATGCAAATCCCAAGATGATAATTCCCGACAATTATACTGTATGCATCAGAAAATAAATTGATTGATCGGAGATGCCGAAAGGTTTGCGGATTATTGCCGTGTCGTGATCCAACATGTTGTTATGCCAACATTTAAACCTAATAGTTTTTTTTTTAATTCGGGATCCCTAGGTATTTTTACATCTCAGTAGCAAAAAATATGAATTATTGTAATATGTAATATCAATGTTTTTTTCCTTTTTTAATAACTATTTTTTATGAACTTTTAAATATGTAATTTTCATCAAAAAAGTATTATATTAATTAAAATCTTTGTTAAAAATATTGTCATAATATTATTATTGCCACGTACTTATTTTATTTAATATTTGTTTGTTAATGTTTTGTTTCTACGTATTGTACTTTTTTTAGAAAATTATTAGTTCGATCAAATCAGTATTCTATAATGTTCTCAAATACTAATGATTCAGAAAACAATCAATAATATATAGCAATCAATAATACGTAACAATTAATGATAGTGATTTTAATTACAGTATAAAAGCATCCCATGTGATCACTTACATAAAAAAAATTAAATAACTACCCCCGAGTGTATGTATGGACAAAAATGTATGGACTATCATTTACAATAAATTGTATTTCAAAGGCGCATTTCTATTTATGTTCCTGCCCTTGTTAGTGTATCAGAATTTTATTATTATAATTATAGAAATAAATCAGTAAAAAATATAAAAAAGCCCATCAGAGCTTACATCAGCTGCTCGGATGCACAAAAAACACTTTCTATCTCATGTGAATGTAATCTTATGTGAATGTAACAAAACGAATCAAATATAAATGTTTCGTTCTTTCAATTTGGATC
This sequence comes from Atta colombica, assembly GCF_001594045.1. Taxonomy (NCBI): domain Eukaryota; kingdom Metazoa; phylum Arthropoda; class Insecta; order Hymenoptera; family Formicidae; genus Atta; species Atta colombica. Next base: position 489,200 of record NW_017259577.1, on the reverse strand, counting down.
TTTATCGATATAAATTATAAATCTAAATTACATAAGTAATGCAAATCCCAAGATGATAATTCCCGACAATTTCGCTCGTTCTTCTTTATTCAAATACCAAATTAGCTGTAATGAATAGCCAAATGATTATTAAAAAATGATTATTAAAAATATTAACTTATACAATAATAATATAAAAACTTACATAAAATAAAACCGGAGTCAAATACATTGCGTCAAAAAGTAGAACCACATCGTTCATCTAATTGACAGATTTGCTATGTAGTCATTCAAAAGAAAAAACGAAAAACAAACAATTAGAGTTATTAAAATCTGAATTTTAATTTTATTAACTTACATGTAAGCTTTTCTCGCGATTCGACATAAAGGTGTCGACAGTCAGAGATGAAATAAGAGTCAAAATAATGAAGTCACATAATTATTGAAATAAAAATAAAAATAAGAATAAAGGGGAGAAACAATGTCACGAAGTCGGAAACAAATTCATTCACTGTCCCAGTACATCTAAATTCCACATGGCATATAAGAGGATTAATAATCTTAGGGGATTCATCAGGGATCATAAAGACGTTTGTCCCAAGTTATCTCATACAGACGTTATATACAAAATGGATTGTCGAGATTGTGAAGCATCATATGTGGGCCAAATAGGTTTGAAAACACGCATAAATGAATAGAAATCACATAAATTGGAACACTACACAGCATTCCGTAATAACAGAACACAATCATCAGCATGATTTTGATTGGAAAAATGTCAAAATATTAGGCGAGAAAAGAATGCTTAATAAAAGACTGATTTCGAAAATCCATATAAAGCAATAGAAACAGAGTTTGAATTTACAAAATGGTATATAATTATTAGCCTCACTATACATGAATTTGTTTCCCTCCTTTGTTTTTATTTTTATTTTTATTTCAATAACTACATGACTTTATTATTTTGATTCTCATTTCATTGACTGTCGACACCACAAGATTTTTAAGTTGAGTCGCGAGAAACACTTGTGAAAGTAAGTTAATAAAATTAAAATTCAGATTAATGATTTTAATAATTTTTTAATTGTCCATTTTTCGTTTTTTCTTTTGAATGACTATAGCAAATCTGACAATGAGCGACGTGATCCTACTTTTTGACGCAATGTATTTGACTCCGGTTTTATTTTATGTAAGTTTTTATATTATTATTGTATAAGTTAATATTTTTGATAATCATTTGGCTATTCATTACATAGCTAATTTAGCATTTGAATAAAGAAGAATAAGCTAAATTGTTGGGATCTTATCTTGGAGCTAATTGTCAGAATCATCTTGGGATTTGCGTTTATATATTGTAATTTAGATTTATATTTTTTATGATAAGGAATCAAACATTTATATTTGATTTGTTTTGTTACATTTACATGAGAATAAAGTTTTCTGTGCGTCCGAGCAGTTGATGTAGAGTCGAATAGTTCTGATGGACTGTTTTATATTTTTTACTAATTCTTTTGATTCTCATTTTATATATTTCATATATTCATTTTATATATTCAGATTCTTTCGACCCTCATTTTATATATATTTGTTTATCTATAGAAATAAAATAAATAAAAAAATTGACATTCCCCATAAAAAAGAAATAATTTCCTCTATCCAAAGTTAACACGAACCTTTTTCGCGAATTAAGTGCTTGACGATTTAATCCCGTACGTCATTATTTCACTTGTCGCTTTTACATCCAAACTTTTCTCGCAATTGTTATACTTCACGTAGTGCAACGCATTAGAAGCAGTTACTAATTATGACGGGGGCCACAAATCGAGCTTGTACGTTCGTACAAGCGAATTTCGAGGACACCCTTGTGAGATGATAATGGCCATCAGAATTCTAGCGACGTGCTATTAGGTAAATTGTGAGGAATGCTGTGGATCGCGGCGCATTGACTCGCGCAGTCGGGCCACGTCCGAATCCTCAAGAGCGCAACAGAGAGACGACAAACTTTGCGTAATGGTCGATTTGATTAAATCGCAGATACTTAATCAAAGCAGATGTTAATGTCGCGTCATTACGTGCGTCGCTGCTCGTTCCGGTCAATAAAACTTTTCCCGTAATTCCTAAGTTCTAACTGTCGTCCCACGAGTACTGCTCACGAATTGCTTGCGTCGATCTAGAGTGATGTGCATGTGTTCCATTGATTTTCGTACAGAGTTCCTATAAAGTTTGATTAATTAATTTAAAGAGATAAAATGCTATCGACAGTAATTTTTTAATCATATGGTATTTAATTTATTATTTATTATTTATTATTTATTATTTATTATTTTCCGTTATT
>NW_017259577.1:482347-484847 GCF_001594045.1 Atta colombica | reverse complement strand
TGGCTACTCATAGCGGAAATATGTACGACTCAAAAAAAAATTTACAAATAATGCATATAAATAAGTCGTAAAATGACACAATAACTTACAAAATACGTTTATTAAAGTTTTATTAAGGAATAAGAAAATGATAAATATGTATATGAAATAATAAATAACAATTACAATCCTTTCACATGTATTACAAGTGGTGTGACATAAGGTACATATTTCATGTAATGCGTTTATTGCATTTAGTGCACTAAATTCAATCTGCCCATTTTGTATAAATCCCTTTGAGCATAAATCCCGCCCGCTAAAAATGCCATATGTAAATAGGTGGGATACATAAGACAATAAACTAAACAAAGAATACAAGTACTTATATTTTGTTATACAACATGCGTTACTATGTCTCTCTACTCATGTCTCTATATCACGAAATGACCATTAAGTCTTTGCAAGTCTTACAGTAATCATTTTATGTAGATTATAATTTATGATAGTGCTACTCAATACAGTGACAAATCGATTCAACTCACAATAATTTCATTAATATTAACAGTAAGAAATCATAACACAATTCTAATATAACATAAAAGCATGTATACAACAAAGTAGTTGCGGGAAAATTATCCCCACTCCTTCTATTTTTTATTAACTTCTGCAATGTAAATCCCAGCGTGGCGTTTTATTTATCGGAGTTACCCTAGAAATAATTGAAAAATAAGTCATTCTTTCAACCCCAAGAACTCAAAGAGGATCTTAGCCGTCGAGACAAAATATGAGTTAAATCAGTTAGTTGTCAATTCGATATTTTTAACAAAGTTTTTCTTGTGATAATTACAGAGTTTTCGCTGCTCTATAACATTGCAAATGGTTTATTCTTGAATCGGAACAAAGATCATGAAAAATACTTTTCTATCTCATAATTAATCTATCTGAGAAAATAAAAAATTTTTTTAAGAATGATTCGATGATACAAATGGCATACACGGAAGGAGTTAATAAGCTATATAGTTTACCAAAGTATATAGTTTACTCAAGAAACGCCTAGTTTATTTTGTTATAAACATTATTTACAAAATTAATTGCAAGGATTGCGATGCATCTTATGTGGATCAAACCAGCAGAATATTAAAAATAAGAATTAAAGAGTTTAAGAATTAAAAATCATATTAATTGAAAAATGACACAACATTCCGTAATTACTGAAATTAGAATTTGCATACAATATTTTGATTAGGATAATATACGAAATTCTAGATAAAAAGAAAGTTTTTTAAACAAACGATTAATAACTGAAATGATTTTTATATATAAACAAAAAAATTACATACAAAGTAACATGGAATTTTTAAATCCCTTATACACTACTTTAATTTTCAAGATTTGAAGCTTCTTTTTTTTAATTTATCGAGTGCTTGATCTCATTAGATCCATGACAAGCGTTAAAACTGTCAATCACATGATATGCTCATCTTTAAACTGCCATGTTTTATTATTTAATATATTTGGAAATTTTTGGATATTATTGAATATGAATGCGAGTTAACTATTTCATTCAGATACATATTATTCACAATCCACATAATAACGAATAAAATAATTTTTATAATCTTAAACACAATTTAATGATTCAATTGTGTATATTTAATTGTTTAATCAATTTTGTGTATATTTTATGTTTTTAATGTGTATTTTTTCTTCTTTTTTTATACACATATTATTTTTTTGCACTTAAGAAAAATTTTAAAACGCGAAATAAGTAACACGATTTTTCTCTTCCTTTTTCTCTCCTTTTTCTTTCCAAGTATACGCTTTTAAAATGGATCTTCTAATAATAATCGAAATAATCTAGTCTTTAGTTTTGATTGTCGCCATTTTTCAGCAAATTAATTCAGCTATAATATAACTATATACGCTGGCTGCATTCACTGCACAGAAAAAAATAGAATCGGTGATTAAGTAAAGCTATAGTTGCTGAAGAAGATCCTAGCCATGGATCGAAACGTTTAATTAATTATTATATACAATAAATTATAAACGCAATAACATCTAGAATTGGCTCTCAAAAGCTTTTTATTTTTATTTGATTTATTTTTGATTATTAGTATTATTAACACACACAACGACAGTATTATTAGTATTATTAAACACGTAGTAGTAGTAATTAGATCGCTGCGCAAAATATTATTTTGCGGGAAAATTTTTTTCGCATGAATTTCCATGATTTCTACGCAAGTTCGCTACTATATTTTCTGCAATCACACGCATTATTCGCGGTCAAAAATTTACGTTACGAAACCGTAACAGACAACTTGCCTTTGAAAAAAGCTCGTTAAAACATTAAATCGCTCAGTTTTTCTTTCTATAAAAAAAAAGGGGCATCGTGGTAACGCACAACTCTACATGAAGAAAGGGACTATAGGGATAGACATACACGAGCACGGATCAGCGACAGGAAACTCGCGTCCCTATTACGTACAGTTCGTCGATCGTTTTTTTATCTTTATCTCAC
>NW_017259577.1:476750-482247 GCF_001594045.1 Atta colombica | reverse complement strand
CCCCCCTCTCTCTCTCTCTCTCTCTCTCTCTCTCTCTCTCTCTCTCTTCCCCCCCCCCTCTCTTTTCTTCCTTCCCTCTTCCTTTCTCTCTCTCTCAGTGTTTATATCCCCGGTTTCGAACCGTATTTCTCAATTGGTTCGTTCTCGCATCACGGCCGCGCCGACCAACGTGGATTTCGCGGTCCGTCGACATCGACCGATCATTCCCACTGCCGCCGCCGCCACCACTGTCATCTGACGCAAAAAGGGCGGGCAGCGTTATATACAATGTCTATTTATTTGCGACAAATTCAATGGAGTCTCGATGCCAGGACTACTACCATCATCAATGATCTTCGTATTCTCTTCTCTTTCTGTCTCACTTCGATTCTTTTCATTTTCCATTTCCCATTTTTCTTAATTTTAATGTGTATTTTTTCTTCTTTTTTTATACACATATTATTTTTTTGCACTTAAGAAAAATTTTAAAACGCGAAATAAGTAACACATTTTTCTCTTCCTTTTTCTCTCCCTTTTTCTTTCCAAGTATACGCTTTTAAAATGGATCTTCTAATAACAATCGAAATAATCTAGTCTTTAGTTTTGATTGTCGCCATTTTTCAGCAAATTAATAGCTATAATATAACTATATACGCTGGCTGCATTCACTGCACAGAAAAAAATAGAATCGGTGATTAAGTAAAGCCATAGTTTGTTGCGCTAGTTCAACATTTGTAATTAAAAAGATTTGATGATTTAACAAAGAAATTATATTTGTACGCAATTATCAATATGTCAATTCATGTAATTCTTTGCTACAATAAAAATCGCTAATATAACAAAATATTGTTATATTAGCGATTTTTCTTCGGATTACGATAGCAAAAATATACGTCATCTTAGCATGTTTGTTAAAATTTTTAATCTGTATATTAACTTTCATAAAAAATCATATCTTTATTTTATTAACAAATTTACTGTCTTATTACAACAAGTGTAATTATCTATAATCGCTAATTTTTTCAGCTGTACTTTGCTATTTTAACATAGAAAATTGATTGTCCATATACTGTGGCTCTAAATTTTCTCAATCAATGAAATTATTTGTTTTCAGTATTCGTAATGAATAATGGAACGCAACAATTATCAATCAATGTATAATTGTAACACTTGTGTTGAAAATGGCGTCTCTGACCTTAACGTTAATTTATAATGACACTTATTAATAGAGAGTCTCGAGCTGATTGACCGCACATTCGACGATGAACCAAGTTTAATTTTTGTAGATTTTATCATCTTCTTGTTTTCAAAGAAATACATTTCATGGATAAGGAACAATATAATGAGTTTGAACAATATAATTGAGTCTCCTTCAAAAAAAATAACCAAAAATCTTTTATTAGATCATTAATACATGTGAAAGCACAACCAAGAAGACTACACGCACACACGCATGCACGCACGCATGCACGCACTTGTAGCATTTTGAACTGCGCGCCGAATCAAAGTTAAAGACGCAGCTAAACTACTGAAATAATATCACAATTAAATTTTGATGTTCAATAGGCATCTATTAAAGAAATCTTATAATATTTTGAAAATCTATACTAAAATTTATTTATTACATATATAATATTTTGAAAATCTATAATTAAATTCATTTATTATAAAAAATATTACCTCGACCGGAAGTCGAACTCGGATCTCTAGCATTCTAAGCCTTTAGGTAGATTTTATAATAGCCAATATTCCATTATTGACGTATCCGATTATTCACATGTCGTGCATCTTGACATTTATGATGTCAAAGAACAGTACAGAAAGAGAGTAAAATAAAAGATGAAGCAGGACAGTGTGACAGTATTTCGAACAACGTGCGATGAACGGAAGTGCGGTCCGGTGTCTTCCCACATCGGCTACGTGAAGCAATGTTCCCGGCGCCGCTATGTGAAGGTGCAATGCCGAAGTAGCGCGGCCACTTGATTTCGGTTCGAAAGAATCCAATCGAACCGGCGCATCGGACGTTTCGTGTGAAATTGCTGTCGCAAGAAATTGCACTCGCACTCTTTCTGTTTCTGAGTCCCGCAGAGAGCCTTCAAATTCAGTGATCTCGATAGATTTATCAAGACACGAATGTTGGTGGAGCTGTTATTACTATTTATTACTATTATCACTATCGGGGAATTTTGAAAGTGTTGCAGCCATTGATAAGAATACTTTATTAAATTTGATATAATCTAATCCTTAATAAACAATAAACTTTTTGCAACAATTTAACGAAATAGTGCAGCAAAAAACTTGTAACTATGAAAAAACTTTGAAATATGATGCATTATCTATAGTTTTTAAAAATTAATATTTTAAACTTTTTTTTACTAAAAAATTATATATTACTAAAAATCTCGTTGATTTTAACCTTTGACTTTTCTCTTTACATTTATTTTGTCTCATTGGAACTTGTATTTACTGCTGAAAATAAAATTTGAAAAAATTAAGATGTTTTTTAAGAAATCTCGCAAATGGATAATAGGACGAAGAAACGAATGACAGAACTGATACTGTAAATTTATGAAATAGATTGTTACACGTTATACTTCTTAATAAGAAAGTTGGAAAAAATGTATCATATTCTCCAAAGTAAGAATTTGAAATGTTTCGAATTTCGTATTATGTGTGGATTATGTTCTAAATACATTGGATTTCAATCAGAGAAAGAGAGTGATCCAAGTTAAATTCAAATAAAAAATAGAAAAGAATTAAATTTGGAAGAAGACATAAATCAAAACACTGACTTTTAAGAATATAACGTAATACTATAATAAAATTCATCTACATTATTCCTAGATTTGAAATTTGAAACAGTAATTTTGATTTAATTCTAATTATAGTTGTAGTTAACCAGTCAGCTATAGTTTAGGGGAGAATAAGGAAATTGCTAACATGGGATAAATGTCGAATCAACGATATTATTGCAATATATCAGAGTAGTGATATCCTCTCATTTCTCGCATCCGATGATAACATACATCCGATATATTGCTTACAATTAATGTCGTTACAATAATACGTGACCATAGAACGCAAATGATGTTTAAGATAAAGATCATTATGTACTTTGGATAATTTTGATGTAAGCGCACTGGAGAAAAATTCTGGTTAAAACAAAAAGATATAATCAGAATGGCATTTTAGTACGGCTAAACAAAATTTTTGATTATCATAATCATTTTTTGATTAATTTAAAGAGAACATTTTTCTTTGTGCGAGAAGGAAAGAATTTCGCATATCTAAGGGAAATGTTAAATAAAACTGACGATTTTATCAATTATATTTATTAATTATAGAAGATAATTTTAACTAACTTAATTATAATAGTTACATTATAATAGTAATATTATAATTTTCATTCAAAGGCTATCGGCTTTAAATTATAATAATTAAGATTCACATATTATTATAATATAAACTATATAATTTTAAATAAAACTGATTTGCCCTGCGGTAATTCTCGACAAAGATTTCATTTCTTGTTTAAAATTATAGTTTATATTGATAATATATATTATTGTAATTATTGTAATTCAAAGCTAAATAACTAGAGTATTTTTTAATAAAGATTCTTCTAAAGTCTATTACATTAATTAATAAATAATAATCATCAGTTTTATTTAACTTTCTTCTTAAGTGTTCGTGGTTCTCTTCTAATAATGCTATGAATAATTTAAAAATATATAATTTTCTTTTCCCTATCCTAAAAAATTGTATATTTTTAACTTATGTCATTTTTCTTATGAAATGCGATATGCGATAAATTTCAGGTTTTAATCAATTTACAGAATTAAACAATTTAAAAAAAAAATTTATCTGCAGTGCACATTAACATTGCAAATAAATGCGGCATATAAGGATTATGGAGATTCTTTTGAATTAACCGACCACGTCTTTTCGCGAAAGTTACCCCGAACATCTTGCAATAAAATAAAATTCCGACGTCAAAATCGAGTCGGGAATATAATGGACCACGCGTGTCGAAATGCTTCCAAAGTAATTGCCTCTGAATCGCGAGCGTCGAAGGAACATGTCAGCTACTGAAACCTGAAACTCGTACATACATGATACATGTATATACACTACGGGTACACGTGAAGGTATATACAGGTCGCGTGTGTCCGTACGCGTACGTCGATGCGCCCTCACGGCACACACGCGCACGCATACACGGGCCGAGACGACGAAAGTAGCGATTGCACGCGATACGCGTGCTGAAACGAAATCGCCTCGACGGAAACGCTATGTATCACCGACCGCTGGCCATATCACCGGATCCACGCCGGTCACACAAAATAGAACAAATTTCTCGGCGCGATAGCGGAGTCCTGTGTAGAATTGTTCTGCTCTGTTTGCGCGTTACACCGTTATTTTATACTTTTCACCGATAAAGTTTAATTCACCGAAAGTATTCTCCGCGAGGTCCATATAGATGCGCGCGTGATAACAGGCACAATCTGTGTGATACGTCATTATCTCTTAAATGCAAAAAAAAAAGAAACGTGACAGAGAGACGGTATTAAAAAAAGTAGCGTGATAAATTTTTTGAACACTGACGAAAATAGATCGCCTTTGCTAAGACCCGCCTTTCTTCCGCCGTGGCCATTACTCTCATTGCGATTTACGCCGCCCGGCGTAATAAATGGTTGACTCGAAAATCACCGTTGATGTACTCGCGTTTCGGGTTCCACGGTTCATTTGTCACGGCGAGAGGCATCGTATACGCCGTCGTTTCTACCTCTAAAATTTTCAGAACTGATGCGAACGTCGAATTTGCTCGCTCATGCGTCTTCGGATCTAAATGTCACGCGCCTGCTAGTATTACGACAAGGGCGCATCCTCGAATTGTCGTTTTCCCTGCGTCACTCGTAATTACTAATTTTGTAACGGTCACAGGATATTTCGACGGGTGAAATGGCGAGCGATATTCTCGACCCGGACTATAATTTCATTAAATCTTGATTGAACGCGGCACGACGTTTGTGTCATGTAGCGCGTGTTCCGCTCTGATAGTTTGACACTGCGGCGGCATGTTAACTCGAAAATGGTCTCCGAACAGATTTTCTCGGCGGCTATTTCGAGCGACACGATAGACCGCGCAGCATTATGGTACCTCACACCAACTAGATTATATCTCCTATATGCGGAACACCCGTTTAATATACTGATTAAGCCGCCTATTATACTTTTTGATCAAAGAGGCATTATTGCATACAAACAAAAGATGAAGAAATCGAAGATAACGTAATACATGATTGTATAATTTATTAATAACTGAACAATTTCATTTCAAGTTTTTATAAGATTACATTGAGTGAAAAAAATGATTGCAATTACCAATTTAATTTATAATCACCTTCGGTGACTACTATACTATATATTTTAGTACAATTATAAATATAATTATTATTACTAACATTATAGCATTACTAAATTATTTTACTGTGCAATTATAAAAATATGAAATCAT
>NW_017259577.1:456897-476566 GCF_001594045.1 Atta colombica | reverse complement strand
ATAAATATAAGATAAATATACTAAATATATTAAAAAATAAAAAACACAAAAAGATCGATATTTCGCTGAAATATTTAAAAATTGAGCTAGATAGAAACCTGAAAATAATTTTATTAAGATAATACACTCGCGACAATATATACTATCCAAAAGTTAGGTCCCATCGCGCGCTCGATGGTCGATACTCCTATTTTTGCCTGAGAGAAAACTTTTGATTGCACTTGTTCACAATCACGAAGATGTAGATTAATGTGCAAAATGCGCGCAAATGTGACAACGTTGCACTGAATGATATATAAGTCTACTTAAATAGGTTATCATAAATAGGAAAAATCTCTTTAGAGAGAGATACATAGGTTACAATGTCGGACTGTAATCTCACTATCATACGATAAACCCCGAACTGAACGCGATATAGTGTGGTGTTGTCACATGTTCACTGACTGCCAAATAAAATCATATGCCAAATAAAATCAAAAATTGTATTTTTTCATGGTTCTATTTTCCAAACAAAATAATCAAAAATGGAATTTTTTTACAATATCAGTTTTAAATTCCTCTACATAATCGTTTTTTTGTTAATCTCATTACTAATTTAGGCTCTACAAAAATAAACGCAACACTTTCATGAACTTTGTAGAGGCGACATGTATAAAATGTGCAATTTTTAATTGCGTATATCTTAGTATTTAGTTAATTATTGAAATGATCAATCTCACAATTATAATCGCACAAGCGTGTCAACATCATTTAGTACAATATATAATTTTAAATTCAAGTCATTCTGAACTTTCAATTCGTGAGTGTACTTAAATTATTAAAATAATTATTAATAATTATATAAGATGAATTATATAATTATGTAAGACGCTTAAGTATTGATGACAATGCTACTAAATGTTTTGACAATCCAGCAACCAGCTTTAGTATCCTACATAATTATTTTAATCTGACAAAATTATTTTCAAATCTGTATCTAGTTCAATTTTTAAACTTTAGTAAAATCGTTCTTTTCATATGGAATATAAATAAAATTTAAAAAAGGATGGCATTATTGGAAGAAAACGTAAAACTATTCTTTCTCATTGTTCTTCTCGTGTTCGCTGTCATTCTATTATAAATCAATACGATATAAATCTTGCATCATTTTCGAGATTGTCTCGTCCGTACGTAACGATTTCCTAATGCACACATGCATTCGAGCATACGCATAGACGCACGCATAACTGAGTCGCGATTCCGATATTGTCGGAGGCGCCTGTAAACCCATTCGGGAGCCCTTCGGGATCTCTCGAGCAAAAAGCGTCCGCTGCCACGGTAACAACGATAAATCCACTTCGCAGCGAATTCGATGGCGAGTGCCATGCCGCGGGGATAGATCGATCGGGAGAGAGACAGAGAGGACCGCGAGACGCAGAGAGAATGACGGTGGCAATGGGGATGCTTCGTGTCGAGGCAGGCGTTAACGGTTCGGTTGTTCGGTCGCGATAAATCAACAACTGTCGACGCTGGGCCCACGGCAAACAGCGCACTGCAATTTGATCGGCGATGGATGCCAAAGACGACGACGACGACAACGACGACGACGACGACGAAATTAAATACGACGTTGCATTGTGTACAATGTCGCAAACGCCGGCACAGTAAGTCGTATTCCAACAGCGATGCTCCGAAAAGAATGTTTTCTTTCTACGGCATTCTCGCTGAATGAGATAAATTGATTTCCTTTATCCTATACTTGCGCTATTAAATCCGTTGTATTATCCGGATTGTCACGCCGCTGCATTAAATATCGCGATACATACTAGCGATACTGGCTCTCTAATAAGTTCCGCTGTGAATGATACATTGGATTGTTATATACGATTGTTATATACGAAAATTATTGTATTTCATTTCGTATTTTGCGATTCGGCGAAAGTTTCTTTCGAAATTTAAAGTAAGATTTCAAAACGTCTGTGTTTAACTTGAAAGGCTTGCCTGCGCGGCGGTTAAATAGAATCTTTGCATTGATTTAAGAAAAATTTATCCATAAATACAAAACAATGCAAAATTGTATGAATTAGACGTATGAATTAACTTAATGTAACAGAAATAAATCTCATTGCTATTGAACAACAGTCACTATTAAATGAAACAGCTCGCTAAAACTGTTTTGCAAAGATTGCAAATTTTCCTTTTGCGTTTATGAAATACCGAGTTTATTCTGTTGGGCAGAAAGAAAAAAAAATTAATAAAAGATATAATTAATAAAATTTTATCAAATGAGAAATCTTAACCGATAGTACTGAACATAAATTCTTCAATATCCTTTAAAAGATGACGATAATTTTAATATTATATATTCTAATTATAATTTTTCTGTTCAATAATAATTCCGTTATTATTCTTATACATTTTAATTCTGTTATATATTTTAATTTCGTTATTCTTATATTTTAATTTTTTTATCTCATAAATCCGATATAATCCACCGTTCACCGGCGCACGATGAATCTTCTCGGACGCTGCTGAACTTCCGGTGAACTGTTAGCGTTGTAAATCATCGAGTATCACTGAACGGCCATAGATGCTTTCTTATTTTTCCGTCCGTGTCGCATACCCTACATTCCTCCCGATATATTCAATATTCTTTGTGCGATCACCGCGATCGTTTGCGGATCTCTCTAATTTATCGTTGCTCGACAATACGGTGACAATGAACATCGAAACAATAACGGCAACGACTATGACAACAATGACAATCGAGCATTTCGCACACGCGCGCACGAAAGAATGACTTTCTCGATTTTCACGGATATTCTCTCGCCGCGGAACGAAACTTCCGGTATGCTAGGCGACCCCCTGATATTACTTCGCCGATGGATGAAGGCCTTAGCTTTCCGTCCACCTGATTTGAATCGCAATCTCGTATTTCCTCGAGAATTTCCCTTTTCAACGATCCGAGAAGTCGAAGCATGGTGATAAAAACATAATAAATTTTCACTATTTTCAGGCGGTTACATAGTTAACGTCCAAAAAACTTTTTATGCACTTCGCTCTGCGGTCCGTTTTTTTCTGAACTATTTAGTACTTTACGGCGTGTACCTCAAGATACTGACTAACAACTTTTACAAATTTCATCCAATCAGTTCCGAATCGTATTGCTTATAACGTTAAAATGTTTGCAATATCGATATTTTTATTAAGAGAAAATCTAGTTTCAGTTTTTTAAATTCATCGAATGGCGATAAGAGTAATATCGGCGTTTATTGCATTTTTTTCTTTATATAACGTTATCGACAGCACTGATTCATATTGTTTATTACAGGAACAATCATTCATAGGATAGAATAACTGAATTGTATGAAATAAATTGGGACAGTACATTTTGATCAATTATCTTTGTATAAAAAAGAATCGTTTCCCAAAAATCTATTTTTATTTACAAAACGCTCAAGATATCATCATATTGCATACTTTATTTCTAAAATATATAGTGCTTAATGTGAGTAACTTTGTTGAATGTATTGATCCAATCGATTTTGTGTTATTTCAGTAAGAACAAGAAGATTTCGTCTTTGACATTTGACTGACATTTCCATTTCACGCTGACTGAAGATTCCAAATATTTCACGATCTCATGCGCGCATTACATCATTCGTATATACGAAATACGTATTCATTCTAACTCATTTAAAAATTAAAACGTAAGTTCATTAAATAAAAATACAAAAAAAAATTATGAAAATTGTTGTTGTTATATTTGTAGCCATATTTTTTATTCCAATATTTTCTTGCATCTTAAAATTAAAAAGTAGAATGGAATTCAGTAGCGTCTTTTTCTAATGTTTGCTTTGAAACTCATCATTGCAATGTAATTATTATAGGTTTAAGAAACTCCAATGTAAATTAATATAGATGCGATGATAACAATTTATTCGGAACAAGGATCGTGGCAATATTCCTCCGTGATGGATAACACGAATTAACATCCACAATTGCATTCAACCAGTTGCGCAGCCTGCAACGACAAACGTAGCATGAAATGCTTTTCTATCAGCTTACTTCCGAAATTTCAAATGTGGAAAGATTTCCTCGAAAGATTAATTCACAATGAATGTCTCTATTTAACGGGACATTTTAGTGGATAATTTTCTAAAAAATAAAGGAAAATTTAGTATACTAGAATTTGATTAAAGCACGAGTCAACTAGATAATAAACTCCAATTTATCGTCATGCTTGTTGTCATTTAAATATTATATGACGAGAGAACGTCATAGATTATATTATTTCATTTCTTCTAAAATCGTTCGTCATTGTAATTTTACTAAATTATATGTTCTGACGATTATTAAAAGTCATTAACTAATGCTACAATATAAATTGTTTTAGTATAAACATATCAAAGAAATAAAGATAAACTTATAATGACTTAATAATAATAAACAACAATGAATAACAGAAAGGTTATAAAAGAGCCTTTATAAAATTTTTCATATATTTAAATTCTTAAAAACGCATACGTTTCGACTTATATGTCATCCTCAGTATATACATTTAGAGAAAATTAAACACAATCAGAGGAATTTGGAAATCTGTAATTTTCACAAAGAGAGATTTTTTTTCTCTCTAATTATTACATCAAGCTAAAATAATTGCTAAAAATACTTATATATATCTCAATATACTTAGAATATAATTTACTTCACTTAGAAGTGCATGTATTTAGGTTATGTCGCTGTAACGTACGCTATTCACGTTTTAGAAACCCTGTCGTGTCTAATTTAGTGCCTCATTTTACTGCCATATCGCACTAGTCGCAGTCTGAGGCTGGCTTTGCCATGTAAAATGGTATTAAGGCAATTACCATCCTACTGTGCGTAATCTTTCAGTAAACATAAACCCGGTCCTGGATTGTCAGGAAGTTTCGAAGCGATGTATACTTAGCAGGATTAGCGGAAGATTAATTAATACACTTAGAAGGTAGTGCTCCCGCTATTATACACTTCAACTTGCTTGGCCCATGGATGTTTTCTCATAAGGAACAAAACCATTCTCAAGGTAAAAACCCATTCGATTCGATTAATGTTAATAATAAAAATATTAATAAAATTCTATTTTACTTACTTAGATCTGTTCCTACTTAATTTTGAAATGAATTAGTTAAATGACTTACAATTATTTAGTAGTCATACTAACATATTTGTTAACGAGCTCTAAATATTGTATTCTTGGCCATAAATATAAAGTACTACGATTTATTGCATCTTCTCAGAAAAAGCAGTAATCAAATTTAAGGAAAAATAATGGATATGAATGAAATAACAAAAATAATGGAAATAGAAATTATTATTTTTCAATAAAACTTTTTGAATTTATTTTTCATTGAATATAGAACGTTTAAGTTAATTTGAAGAGGGAAACGCTGGATACTTTTGATTAAAATTAGATAATTGTTCATTATAGGCGACCCAGCCTCGATGACCTTGGCCTTGACACATATGTCAAGGTCATTGTCAAGGTCATGATCCTGAGTAACCTCTAACAGGTTTTAGCCGTCGAACATTACTCGTTAAAAAGTTATTAATAAAAGAATTAAAAAAAATAATGTCTCATTTCGATTTTTCATTATCGAATTCGTATACAATACGAAATTATTATATATCTAAAGAGTCTGCTTAAGATAGGTACTAGCCAAGAGTATGTACCAGTCAAGAGATAAATCTGAAATCGCTATGCATTTGCTTTAATATCAAATCATATCTTTCTCGATAATTCGATTGGATAATATGAGCAACGACAAGTTTGCAGACTAAACTACATGTGATAGTTTCATTTACGGCTGGACACTCCGAGTGTTTCGAGAGACGAGAGGTCGGACGTCGAGACTTCCGGCGACACTAAAATCCGCGGAGCTTACACCAGCGTCGCACCATAAACCGTCGTTACTATACGGAGGAGAATCTGGAGGTACGAATATTCTACTACGTGTCTTCGCTCTCCATTATTTACACGCGTGCGAAACATTCGGGTGCCACCAGCTGGCAAAGTCAATACGACGTTTTGTACATTATATCTACTGTTATTTAATTTGATTGTGATTTTTCTGATCCTTGTATAAAGAGAGTTTTACTGAAATATTGAAAAATTTAATACAGATCTAAAAATAATTTCATGGACTATTAAAATAATTATATAAGACACTCAAATTGATTACTAGAATGTAAAAATTTCTCATTATGCTTCCTAATAATTATTTTGATGGTTCAATTAAATTATTTTAGATCTGTATCTATAGCCAAATTAAACTTCAGCAAAATCATTTTTTAAGAACTTATTGTGTAAGAATTGTCTTTATATTCGAATACAATGTTAAATTCATAATATGAATATAAAATTGTACTCAATTGAATTATTTTTAATCATTTCTACAAATCTTTGCTTCTACTTACAATATGTCGTCACTTTAATTAAAGCAATGAAATTAAATAATTTAATCAAAGAAAATGTATTTTTTATTAAAATTTACGTCATTATTTATTAAGTGCATATGTTAATACGCACATTGTTTACTTGGAAACTAATTATAGAAATGGATTAATTTATATTTTGACGTATGGAAATTAAAAATAACAAAATGTTATTTGAGGAATTAGTTTACCATTGATCCTTTGATGTCTAACAGTATAAAACAAATTTTAAGAAGTATTGTTATTTATCTTTGATACATGACATATGAATAAAATAATTGTTGTAGCGAATATCACATTTTGCGACCAATTCTGCAAATAGTGGCTCTTGCGTTGCAGCACTTGAAAGTTTCACTCTGAATGAAGCATGCGCACACTCGACAACAACTTTCCGAATAACAAGATTTCTGTGAAACCTATTTTTACCGCAGAGTTGATAAAAATTCACATTTTATTTGTGAATGTAACATTTTCTTTGACGAGCATTTCGCGAATTCTGCTTTCACCATGCGATTTATATGCGAGCGCAAAAATTTTCAAGTTTAGCGAAAGCGAGTTCCATATGTTCTTCCATTTTTCTTCAATCTAGTCGAGTTGCCGACTTTCCGATCGAAAACTGAAGCGATAAATGCTTCCGATTACTCATATAATTATTGAGACGTCACAATTGGACCCGGAAGAGAAAAAAAAATCTGTTCCTGTTCTGTGCGTTATCCACACTCGCTGCTAAGCACACAGAGCATTCATTCCTATCGTATCTTCGCGCGAGAACACAAAATAAGGTTCGTAAAATATTAAGTGGGATAAGGAAGTTTTGGCACAAGGCCACAATCGATGACGATACCGGGAGTCTGGAAAGTTTATCCGGCCGAAGAGCTTAGCGTAGCTACAGCGCGTGTTGTGCTTGGCTCCGAAACTTCCTCCCCTTATAAATAAACTTCATCACGACCATTTTGGCCCCCTTATTCCTGTATGTGTCCAGCTTAAGCAGTCTAATCCGGCCACACATGCCCAGCCGCGAGTTCATCGAGCGTGTAAACTTACTCGTTTCCGATCGCATCGTTTTCGATACGCTCCGGCACGACCTCCTATTCAAGACACATTTTCGATCTCGCGGCTTTTCCATTTCGCGATTCCTTATCCCGTATTCCAGCTACGAGATGTAAGAATCGATCGACATTCGGAAGCTTCATTGAACGGATGATTGACCATAAGGATCCACAATAAAGTCGAAGATGGCGCTCGAAGGAAAATTGGCATACTTTGAGATTTTATGAATGATTCTTCCGATACGATATGCGCGAGCGCTTATTGCAAAATGATATAATTCCTGGTAAGAAACATTCTGAATTTTAATAAAATATCGTAAAAGAAATAAATTTGATTTAATTATTTCAATACATTTTGACTATCTTTAAATCTCAATCAGTCGAATTATTTATGCAGAGGAAGTTCACAGAAAATCATACGAGAAGAATTAGTTGAACATTTTTGATGTTATCCTGATTGTTTACATAAAGGAACAAAATAAATTCACACAATTTTAGAACTAAAAGTTGACACTTGAAAAGTTGACATTGACATTGACAGTGCAATTTTAAAAAAATTATGAATGTAATCATTTTTGTCGGTTATGTTTTTTAAATTATATATTAAATTTAAAGAATTTTTTCTATAACTATCAAAATTAATAGTATAAACATATTTTCATTGAAATTTTTTACAATTCATTGTAAATGTAACGTTTTTGTTATTTTTTTAAATTATTAAGTTGAAAGAGCTTTTTCTCTCTCTTTCTCTCTCTCTCTCTCTCTCTCTCTCTTCTCTCTCTCTCTCTCTCCTCTCTCTCTCTCTCTCTCTCTCTCTCTCTCTCTTCTCTCTCTCCCTCTCTCTGCTTCTATAACTATAAAGATTAACAAGAATTTATCTTCGTACAATGATCCATAGAACATCATCTCCAAAAATATTTTCTCTTTCCTTCTGAATCACTCTGTATATAACACGTTGACACATTTTTGATGCTGTAAGGGTAAAGCTCGGATTCTCTGTTATCACAAAGTTACGGGGTTGCACAGTAAATATCTCTTCAGGTAAGCGCAATGTTATATCCTTGTGTCACCGTGTCATGTCGCGTTCCAATTTATAGTGTTCGCATTATATAATATCCGTCAGAAAGAAGCATTTAGACAACACTGTTACACACGGCGATAGCAGTACATTTACCATTCAATAAAAACTTCGATATTATTACCATTTTTTAAAAACGTTCGTCTTAGAAATAAGACTGATATTCATAGACTTCTCATATTTAAGATCATTCTTCTTATATTTAAAACAGTTTTGAGATATCATAAATCAATCAAAATCTGCTATTTTATATATCTTAAATAATTACTTATAATTTTAAAATAAGAACAGACTATGAATACCAATCTGATCAAAATATCTTATCATGTCACGTGCAAGATTTACAAAATATTTTACTTATTATTAGCAAAAAAGTGGCACCATGGCAATTGAAGTTAAAAGTATAAAGTAAACAATTCTTTTCTTCCTTACAATTAAATCTCTCTTAATCTAGTAATGAATGTTCTATAAAGTCATAAAATGGAAAAAACTCGGTGTCAGAGTCGTGATTTAGATAAAAAAGGTATTCTTATTTTTTTTAGGGATGCACACAGCTTTTTATCATGACATCGTCAATTCGCAACAGGTTAGCCTGCGCTCCGCGTACTGATATCGCTTTATACACACAATGCGTGCGGCCGATGCAACAAATCCCCGTCCTAGCAGTCTTGTAGTGCATCACACAGGTTTACTAGATACGAAAGAGTGCGCGTCCGTTCCGAATATCCATCATCCCGCGGGCTAAAGCGATTTAATGCGGCTAAGTAATTTCCCCTTAACTTCATCACACGAAATTTTCGTTCTGGGAACTTGTTATACTACCGCAGATGTGTAAGCTCCCTGAATTATCCTGTCGACGCATTAAGCAGTATCTCGTGGAAATGCGAGATGAACCAACAAAGTGCCAAGCTCGGCGAAATCTCAACGATAAAAAAAAAGATAGTGTGGCATAACAGGGTAATTAAAGAAGCGGGGGAAGCAAAGAAATTTATCGCACTTTGAAAACAAATAATAAGATATAACGATATAATCAGCACAAATATTCTACATAAAAAATAAGTTTCAAAAATATTATATTATTATCTATAAAATGTTCCTAATGTGGAAAGAATGATTTTATTGAAGTGTTTAAAAATTGACCTATATAGATATAGAATTGAAAATAATTTTGTTGGATTACCCTGGTGAATTGAAAATAATTTTATTGGACTATCTGGTGAATTTTTTTCATAATTTTTCATATAATTTTTCAGAATTTTTTAAATATAATTTTATAATTTTCTCATATTTTTTATACGAATTGGAATACTTCTCGGAAAATCTACTTTTCTACAAATTTTGTAAATTAAAAAAAACATATGTATTAATTAAAACATCGTAAGATTTTTAAGATTTTTTTGTAAATATAATTTCTAATAAAATGTTATAAAATCTAAAGAATTTTTTAAAAATTATTGGATGTGAAATCTCAGAATATTTCAAAATTTACATTTATAAAAAATTCTGAGGAAAGATGTAAACTTTCCGAATATTTCTGAGAATTTCTGAAAAATGTTCCAATTCGTATAAAAATTATAAAAAAAATTTTCACCAGATAGCAAAATAATTATGTAGAATGTTCAAGCATAATGAGCAATGCTACAAAAAGTTTTGACATTCTAGTTTGTTAGATATCAAAGAAGCAATGGTAACTCGATCTCTTTAGTTAGTACACTCGCAAAATAAAAACAGTCAGAATTTCTTAAAATTGAAATTATATATTGAACTAAAAGACTTTGACACGCTTGTGTAATTACAATGAGATTAATCGTTTCAATATTGAGATATAAACAATTAAAAACTGCACTTTTTATACGTGTCGTCTATACAAAATTTACGAAAATGTCGCATTTATTTTTGTAGAGCTTGAACTAACTAACAGTAAGATGTTAATAAAGAATGAGCACGTCATGAAGAAATATGAAACGGATTGTAAACAAATTTCATAATTTTTGACCGTTTAGTTAGAAAAATAAAGCTTTGAAAAGAATACAATTTTGTTTGAAGATGACTGGAGCGAGTGGAGGGAACGACTAATGAGCATCTAGCAGCATCAAATTAATCTGTTAATCTATTAATGTGCCTTTTTAGCAAATTTGTTCATTACTTAATTAATTATTAAATATTGTAGCTTCAATTTTATTTGCTTAAAATCAATATTGATTCTTCAACTATTTTTTTTTCTATAATATTTCTTTAATTTATATAATATTTCTTTCTAAAAAAATATCTATTCTATTACGTTTTTGATGAAAATAAAAAACATGCTTCTATTAATGAATCCTCCATACAGCGATGGTTCTATTAATGAGCCCCAATTTATGTGCCTATTCGCACTTAACTTATTTTAATATGTAGTTATTAAAACAAGCAATAAATTTAAGTATATAGTTATTAAAATATAGCTACTTAAAAGTACAATAAAGGAAAAAAAAGGGAGGAAATAGGTACTGTTCGAAATACGTTAGTTGTTCAAAAATATCTCTTAGTCAATTCCCCTGTTTGTGTTTCTGATTCTATTATTGGATCACTATGCGTATCAGTTTTAGCTTTAAAGCCTCTTCGGGGACAGAGACTCACTTATATTTTTGCGTTTAATAGTAGTTGCATTCTTACTCTTTAGAATTTGTCAACATCGAGGGGATCTACAGCCGAGTCAGAACGGCGAATACGAAAAATCGCGTATGCGGGGTGCAGCTAGAATCAAAGCCGGATCCACAGATCGCGAGTTAATCGCACTGAATAACGAAATCACTCGGCGCTCCCCAAAAAAATATCTCTCAATAACAAGTTAAATTTATTGATGAGATGGAAGAACAATGATAATCGTTAAACGACAATAATTTAACGATTATCGTGATTCTTCTGTCTCATCAATAAAAACTTATATATTGAAAGACATTTTTGAAAAACTAGCGCATTTTGAATAGCACCTTTTCTCGAGCCTTTCTATTTTCTTTATTGTATTTTTAAATTAGGGAATCCAAAATGATATTCAAATTTTAGTATAGCTATTTAAATATAAATTATATAGTTACTAAAACAGGCAATAAATCTAATTGTTTTAAATTAATATTACATAAATCATTATTTTAATTATACTTATTTCCTAGATAGCAATTAATTAAAAATTAAAAAAAATTAAAAAATTAATAACTTTTTATTTAAGTTAATTTTAAATGCATTAATTTTTAACTTAATTTAATTACTTTTAAGCTTTAATTCATTAATTTTTTTTAATTAAAATTTTTTTTATCTCTTTTAAAAGCCAATATTTTTTTCTATAAGATCTTAAACATTAGAGAATTAATTTAAAAAAAAGCTCCATGATTTTGTAATGTGATAAGAGATCCTCTAAGAGACACGCCTCATATAGTAGTAATTTTAATTGACTCATTAGGTTTTGTCAATTTCCACGCTTAGGCATATTTAAATCACATTAATTTTACGTATCATAAATATATTTTATATTTCAGCAACATAAATATAAAATGAGCCTTAGATAAAGAATTGTTGTAGAACAGTGCTGCACATCCACTCATTTTCTAAATTTTTTATTTTTTGTAACAAATATCTAATCGACATAGTTATAAACATGTAAACAGTGTGAATATTTCAAAAGAGGATAAGTTAAAGAAAGAGAAACAGTGCAAATACTCTTCTCTCTTGCAGGATTTTAACAAAAATGCCTTATAGAGTGACTCTTATTATATATATATGTATATATATATATATGTAAATAACTTATATGTGAATAAAAAATAAAATTTACCTAATAATCTACATTGTAATTGAGGGGATTTAAATTATGTATATATATATATATATATATGTATATATATATATATATAAATAACTTATATGTGAATAAAAAATAAAATTTACCTAATAATCTACATTGTAATTGAGGGGATGGGCGAAAAAAGATCTAATTACAAAATTTTGATACTAATAAAAATTAAAATAACTTGCTACTTTTTTATTATACACAAATGAGTACAATATCAAATGAATTTATGTAATGTGACATGTTATAATATTTTTCTATTACAATTAATAATATATGAAAAAGCTAATTGCCGGAAAAAGGATTTAAATATAATTGTGCCTTTATTCCATTCATTCCTTCAATTATTATTTAAAGTAACCTCATTTTAAGAAAAATTAGGACATTCTAATCCCAAAATAATTTTTTTTAAATTAATTTTTTTTTAACTTAAGTTGATTAAATTTTAATTTTTATTAAGTTAATATTCCTTCAAATTTTAACTTGATTTTATATACCCTTAATTGTAACTTAATTTAGTTTAAAAGAAATATTAACTTACTCAACTTATTTATTTTAATGTACTCATAACACAATGTTCTCAGTTCTAATACAGGGCACACTAATAAGTGGCATACTAATAAAAATAAGCTTAAAATCTTGCGATACATATTACTGGATTTACATAAATTTCCTATCTCTTTCTTATTTCGAAAAATGTTTAAATACTTTAATAGTTAAAAAATAATATATTATCTTTGATATCATATACATTAATAATTTAACTCAAAAAAATATTTTTTTTTTTTTTATTTATTTATGCTAATTTTCTTTATGGCTTATTGAAATACAAAAAGCACACTAATAGGGATAAACACAGTAATAGGAACCATTACTCTATCTGTATCCATTTTGTTTCCGCATGTGCATAGGGAATAGGAGAATTGCTAATGAGCAAATGAGATTTAACTTTTGAATGATATTGTCGCGAGTGTACTACTTTAAATAACATTTTATTATTTCCAACTTCCTTGTGTATTAAAATGTAAATCAATTCGTTTCTGTTAATTTCAAAATAAACAATGTCCATATTAACGTATTTAGTAAGTGATGGACTAAATTTGAGTCATCTCTTAAGTTAACTTGTTCAACTTCATTGTTTTAATTAAAGTAATATTTAATAAAAAGTAGAAGCAGTGACGATCTACGGAAAAAATTTGCTGAAATATCTGAAAATAATTTTATTAAACATCAAAATAATTATGCTAAAAATTAAACAATGATAAGTAATATTGCAAAAAAATTTTTATATTTTAATAATCAATTTATGTTTCTAATAAAATTATTTTAATAATTCAATAAAATTACTTTCAGGTCTGTATCCAGCATTTTAAATCTTTTAGTCATTCTTTTAGTATATAAAAATAATTAAAAATAATTCAAATTGGATATAATTTGACATTATGAATTTAACAAATATACACTAAAAAACCCATTTAGTTGAATAAAACAAAATTAACAAAATAAAAAAAATGCAGTGTGAAGTACAAAGATTTAACATTATATACCACCAACAAGTGTCAAACGCGCAAAGTGATTTGATTGAAAAGTGTTTGCATAGTATTGTATTGCTGTGTTTAATATGAAGAAATTTGTACCAAATAAGGAGCATTCGCGGACAGCATTAATTTTTTGTTTTCATTTGAAGAAAACTGCTGCGGAATCATACTGATTACTTGAAGAAGCTTATGGTGAACATGCTCCATCGCAAAAAACGTGTGAACGATGGTTTCAGCGTTTCAAAATTGGAAATTTCGATGTTGCAGACAAGGAACATGGAAAACCGCCCAAAAAGTACGAAGATGTGGAATTGCAAGCAATTGCTGGATGAAGGTGGTTCACAAACACAAAAACAACTCGCAGAGCAATTGAGCGATTAGTCAACAAGCTGTTTCCAATCACCTACAAGAGATGGGAAAGATTCAGAAAGTCGGCAGATGGGTGCCACATGGGTGAATTGAACGAAAGACAGATGGAGACGCGCAAAAACACATGTGAAATTTTGCTCGAACGATACAGAAGAAAGTCATTCTTGCATCATATCGTTACTGGGGATGAAAAGTGGATTTTTTGAGAATCCCAAGCGCAAAAAATCATGAGTAGACCCAGGCGCACCATCTACATCGACCGCAAGATCAAATCGCTTTGGCAGAAAGACGATGTTCTGTGTTTGGTGGGATCAGAAGGGTGTGGTCTATTATGAGCTATTGAAGCCTGGCGAAACGATTAATACCAAATGCTATCAACAACAATTGATCGATTTGAATCATTCGCTGCTTAAAAAACGACCAAAATACTAAAAGAGGCAACACAAGATCATTTTTCTCCATGACAATACTCCATCATATATGGCAAAACCAGTTCGGGACACGTTGGAAGTACTCAACTGGAAAAAACTGGGGAAATTCTACCCCATGCGGCTTATTCCACCAAACTTGGCTCCTTCCGATTACTACTTGTTTGCATCGATGGGTCACTTGCTGAGCAGCGCTTTAGTTCGTACGAAGACGTGAAAAAATGGCTCGATGAATGATTCGCGGCAAAAGGGGAAGATTTTTACTAGCGTGATATCCACAAATTGTCCGAAAAATGGGAAAAATGTGTAACAAGCAATGGAGCATACTTTGAATAAATCTCTTTTTATCATTCTTCCGAATTTAACGTGTTTTTTTTTGGGAAAAATGTCATTTCATACTTGTACTCCTGATACAATACTCTCGAAAACAAACAAATAAAAATATTAATATGCGAGCAATGAAAGTTCACAATGCGATACATATAATATATTTAATAATAATTTTTACATTACATGTTACAAGAATCTTAAATGTTTCGGTTTATCAAACTATCTTCAACATGTATAATTTTCTACAATCGGCAATGTTAGTTTCTGCGTTTGAATAAAGGATGAGTATACCCCTACTTCTTAGTTGAGAAATGTCGTGAAATCTCCTCGTTGTTTAACTAAGTGATTAATTAAAAGCTAAATAATAAAACAACAGCATTAATTATAAAAATGAGAACATATTGTCAAAATAACTAAGATTCCTGAAAAAGAATTTTGTGACGATGCAATTGATGTTAGATTTCACTTTTTTTATATTTGACAATAAAATCTATAAGCAGAAATTTGCTTTTCTCTTATTATGACAAATCTAATGCTTGAATGTTTGGAGAAGAAGGCATTGGAGAATCTGGGAATTGAACTACCTTTTTATGTGAGATACACAGACGATATTGCAATGGCAGTTCCGTGAATCAATCAGTAGAATTTGATATTTTTAACTCATATAAGAACTGCATATAAGAATTCAATTCACGTTAGAAGTGGGTGAGGAAAAACTGAATTTCCTCGATGTAACATTAATCAAGAATAAGTTTATTAGAATTTGATTGATATGACGTTTTCTGAAGATTTCTCAGCTTTCATTTCTCCATCGTTAGTGCAAAAGAAAGACATAATTATGGACATGTTAGATAGAATCGTTTTGTTATCGTATCCTAGGCATAGAATATCGGATTAATAGTTGGAATCTTTCTTGAGGATGATTATTTTTTGATTTTATTTTCAACACGATCAACTTAAGATTAAAATCATTGGTTCATAGAGTGACATCAAAACAAGTTAATAATGAGTGGAGGATGAGACTGCAAAGAAATTCCTTACCTTCAGAAAAATTTAAGAATATAATTAAAAGGATATGAATGTTAATCTTGATTATTTCTTGATGAAGTCTTAATAAATTAGAGAGCATCATCAAAGTCCACAAAAACAGATTCCCCTCTGGTTCCAATAAGAACGTTGTTTATAAGATACAATGTGATTGTGATGCAACGTGTATTGGTCAAACGGACCATTTATTAAAAACAAGAATTAAGGAATACAGAAATCACATTAACAGGAAAACTTCCTGCCAATCAGTTATCATTCAGCATAGGTTGGAGCACATTCATGAATTTAATTGTGAAAATATAAATTTTAGATATAGAAAGACAATTGAGTAAAAGGCTCATCTTTAAAATCTTAAATATTCAATTGCAAACCAATAGTTTGAATCTATAATCGGACAGAATTTCTGCACCATTCATACGTAAGCATCTTAGAGAAATTTAAATATGGTGGTATATGTACTTGCTTTTAGTTTTTGACTGTTTGTTTTTACAAAGCGACATATCAGGTTGACTTATAAAATATTTATTGTTCTTTTGGCGTGGATCTTTAAATAAATTTCACTGTTATTACATATCTGACTATCCATATGGATAGTATCTTTATTAATATTTTTATCTTAAAAATTTACTTGTTGTAATATGACGTGTTGCTTTGAATTGTGATCTGCGAAGACGAAGGGTGAATAAAAAATAGAAATTATATAAAATTCAATAACTAATATTGTTGTTTTACCATTCTTTAATTCACTTAGTTAAACAATGGAGATTTCACGGCATTTCTCAACTTATAGAAACAGAGTATGCTCCTCTATTCGAATGCAAAGATTATATCCAATATTGTAGATTGTAATATTGCGGATTGTATTATATGAAGATGATTTGAATTAAACCAAAATGTTCAAGATTCTTGTAATGTAAAATTATATTATTGAAAAAATTATATTATTGAATATATTATAATTATATGTTTTGCGTTCCAAATCCACCGCGCTGTGAACGCTCTCATTGCCTGTTTATTAATATTTTTATTGTAAATTTATTTATTTCTGATATATCATCATGATTATAATTTTTTATTAATACAATCTTATAAATTCAATCAACAAAATCGTCCAACCCCCTTCTCCCAAAAAAAAAAAATTTTGACTCGATTAAATAAGTTTCTCAGAACACATAATTATTTTGATGATTCAACAAAATTATTTTCAGATCTGTACCCAGCTGAATTTTTAAATATTTCAGCAAAATTGTATATGTCGACAAAATACGGCGAGGTAGATACTCGATTTTCTTCAACTAAATATGCGCAATATGTTCGCTTGCGCGCGAGTATACGAGAGAACAAACAAGAGAATCGACAGAAAAGGGAATATCCGATCATTCTGTGTTTTGATTATAAATCTCGATGAAAACGCTCGAAGCGAAAGCGAGGCTATCCCGCGAACGTCGGTGCACGTCACGCAGTTCGTCACGTCACTGCACGTCACGATACTCCCTCATCACGCGAGTCCGGCGTGCAGCGGTATTGTTTCGCGCTTTGCGTCGATGTCAGATTATACCGGCAGGACTCTGTCATGTTCACGCTGGGCTGCGCGTACGTACGTGCCCGTGCCGCCGGTACCGCACATTGGTCGGCAATACGTTGCTCTTCCCAGCTGAATCGTGGAACGGCGAAAATGCAATTTCAACGATTCAGACGGGCCACCACAAAGTCACGTTGTAACGTCACAAAAATGTGTACCGGGATCCTTCGAATCCTGCCGTGTTTTAATGGCATTTCTATTTCACCGAGATTTGCTATTTCAAACACAAATTTACATGATTTACGTGCATATCAGATGAATTACGTAAAATGTAACGGAAAGATACGATTCGCGAAAAGAATATTTCTATATTAAATTAATGGACTCTCTACTTTTCGATCCGTCATGAATATCGAAGCAAATTGTATATAATAATCCTTTTCATTACTATGCATTATATTATAAGTATACTAAACTGCACTAGAACTTCTTTCTTGCTTTCACCAAGTGTTAAACATACTCGTATATTTATTTTACTTTAAGTTTCAGTTTAAGTGTATACTAATTCAGATACAGAAAACAGATCTTATGTGCATATCGAAAATGAAAATATCCCAAAATTGAAAAATGTTCTAACTTTTAGCTCAAATCCTCATGCAGACACCAGCGCTTTAATACTGACCGTGATTAGTGAAAAATGGATGATGAGGGTAAATTTTGTTCACATCCATTTTTCACTATCACGATCAATATTAAACGCGCCGCGCCAATATCTGCACGAGGATTCGGGCTTACGAAACAGGAATATCATGGCTTAAACATTAATATTTTGAAATAAGAAATATACATATAATTTATTATAATAAATTGTACTCAATACAGTAAAAAATATTTTATATTTATGTTAAAATCAATCTTTGCTTAAATTTTTATGTTAAATTTTTAACTTATTCAAGTGTTAATTTAGCATAATGTGATTGTGTTATTTAAATATTTTATATTAAATTTATATTCAACATTTCTTAGTGTTAAAATAAGATAAATAAGTAAACACATTTTTTTTTTATTTAAAATGGAGACTATTATAACTAGCTATGATTGTCTAATGATTTATCTGTTTGATTGGTAAACATAAGAAGAGACTTATTAATAAGAATAATTAAGCTTAATAATTAAGCTTAACTTATGCTATTTCGGCGAATTCGTAAGATTTTGTCCTTTTAAGCCTGCGCAAATGAAAAGTAGGAAATATTGATTTAATTTCAATGTTTTCGTGTATTAAAAGATGTTTTGGTTATATTTTTTTAATTTCATCTACGACTAAATCAATATGTAAATCAGAGTGTAGATCATGGTTTCATATATACCATGGAATTTTAACTATTCCACGTAGTACTGTATTCTGAAAAATTTGTATAATTTTTATGTTAGACATTTTTGCGCAGTCCCACATTTGGATGCCATACGCGTCCGTAGATTTAAATAGGTGAGATCGGAGCAAGTTGTTGGGGCAGGTTGTTACAATGTAACAACTTACCCTATTAAAAACAATTTTTTTTTCTTCTACTAGAATGATGTACAGACTTCTGTAAATAGACTGCCGACTTCGTCTCCATGTTTGAAGACAGCGCTGGGCAATGGGCAGCGCCATATTTGTGATCACTCACTCACACATGTATAAATTACATAGATAATAACGTAGTAGTATTAGTTAGTACTTTCACATAAATTTATGTAATATTCAGACAGGAGATCAGAGAATACATACGCATATGTGAACAAGAATAGCTCGGAATCAAGTTCACCTCTTTTTATTCATATTGAATTAACAGTCTAATTATAAAAGTTTGTGGAATAGTGCGACAAAAAAAAAAGATAAACAGAAGATTTGTAAATATAAAAATGTGTATCCGACAGCAGCAAAGGAAGTTAAAGATAGCCACCTGTCTGAAAAAGCAGTAAATGTATGTAATATTAATTTTATAACTTTCTAACGTTAACTTTAATAACTAATTAAAGAAAAAATTTT
>NW_017259577.1:437054-456797 GCF_001594045.1 Atta colombica | reverse complement strand
TATATATATATTAATTTTATAATTTTCAAATTTTTTTCTAATTTGTATCTATGTTATTAAATATTAAAATTAATTTTTTATCAGTAGATAAATTGTAACAAATTACCTCACTGTGGGACAATTAAATTACAATTTACCTATTGATAGAAAATTTTAATTTTTAATAACATTGATATATCAGAAAAAAATTGACTATCTAGTTAAAGATGTACTTGAAGCAATGCAATCCCTGGTGAAAAAATTTCGCTAAAATTATTCCACGTTTCGGAACATTTCAGCAAAATTGCTGAAAATTTGCTGAATTTTCACTGAAAGTGAACTTTTCAGCTAATATACTGAAAAATCGTTGAAACTGAACTGAAATTACTTTATTTGAATATAGTAGGAGTAAGTATGTGTATGCTGTCCCCGCATTTATCTTGATTGAGATTTTTACCATAAGTTAGCAGCAATGCAAAAATAAATTTTGCTAAATATTACATTTGACAAAATATTTTTATGGGAGTTATAGGGATGTAAAATTGAAAATCGACGAAACAAATTTTTTCTTTAATGGATGAGCCGATTTCGACAAAAAAAAATATATTATAGGGTTTAATAATGCGATGTTTAAAAAAAGTTATGAAAATTTTTTTCGAAGAAAACCGGTTGAAAAAAAATTCCCGAAGTCTTTAATATTTTTTTTTAATAGGATGTACTTGAGACATTTTTTACTAAAATGATCTTCGACTTACCTAGTATAACATATTTAATTTTCAAAACAATCGGAAAAGTACATAGCTTAAAAGAATGAAGAGTTTGAGCGTGCGGCATACGATTAGCCGGGTGTTGCATGAGATTCGGCGCATACTACACTAAGTATCAAGCTCAGCTATGTATACATGCTTATATGAGAATAAACTGCGAAATACTCGCGAAAAAACTGCGAACGATTCTCCACGTCTTTAATTTTTTTGGCAGCGAGTCTCCTATCCTACTGTTTACAGTAGGATATTTCCACATTCACGTATTTTAGTTTTTCGCGTGAATCGTCGTGGAGCGCTATCAACTTTGATTATTAATATTAACGGCTATCATTATTTAATCGCTAATTATTTGATCGCTTGATGAATTATTTCAATAGGTCCACTCACAACGCATCTTTATATAAGTAACACTTATTTGAAAATACTTGCCATATTGATTCCTTTTTGTTATTTCGTTTTTTTTTATTGCATTTGATTTGACATTTACGATTCGTCAATGATGTAGACATTTTCTATTGCACTAAATCAAATCAAATGTATGGAAATATCTCGTGTAAACAGTAGGATAAGGAATTCGCTGCCAAAAAAATTAAAGACATGGAGAACCATTCGCAGTTTTTTCGCGAGTTATTGTCACATAAGCAGTGTACGTAACTGAGTTTAGTACCTAGTGTAGTATGCGTAGACGAACATCCGGCTAATTGTACGCCGCACGCTCAAACTCTTCATTCTTTCGAGCTATGTACTACCTTTCCGATCATTTTGAAAATTAAATATGTTATACTAGATAAGTCAAAGATCATTTTAGTAAAAAATGATTGTAGTAAGTACATCCTATTAAAGGGGAACACTAATGACCAAAAAAAGGCTATTTTAGTGAATTTTTTTGTGAAAATAACTTGTATGAATGATTATCTTTATATATTCAAAGTATATACATTTACGAAGTTATTACAAAAAATTCATTAAATAATATTAATATTATATATTTCTAGTCTCAGTTTTCATTAATGTACACTTCGTCTGGAAAACATGGGTGTACGAACGCTCGTACTGCATCTGAACGAGAGCTCTAAAATAAATTTTTTTTTATTTTAAAGTATTTGAGTAGTTCCAGTTAAGCATATTGATTCTTCGATAAAATAATTTTAGACAAATTGGTGTTATTTTTAAAAAATAGGTCGCAATTTTGCGAAAAAAATTATTACTTTTTTATTATTTTTCAAAAATTAATAATCCGATTGAAAAATTCGTACACTTAACAAAAGATAATTTTGTTGTAAACATTCTGTCCAAAATTCAAGTCATTCAGATAAAAATTGACCGAGATATGTGAGCGACCAGTTACGGGATATGGTTTCGAAAAAAATGTGTTTAAAGTTTTACAATCGATTAGTTTATGCATCTGATCACGTGTGCTACTCCATCACATAATTTCCTATAGTTACGTTACGAATTTCAACATGATATTTTAGGGATCAATTTTTAAGACTCCAAGCATTACAAAATGCAAATAAAAATCTATTTTTTTAATCCGTCACAGTGGTGTGTCTCCTAAAAATAAAAATTAAAACTTTGGGAATTTTTTTTACTGAGTTTTTTCAAAAAAATTTTCATAATTTTCTTTAACATCGCACTATTAAATCCTATAACATTTTTTTTTCGTCGAAATTGATTCATCCATTAAAGAGAAAATTCGTTTCGTTGATTGTCAATTTTATCCTTATAATGTATAAAAAATTTTTTTCAAATATAATATTTTGCGAAATTCATTCTTGCATCGCTAACTTATGGTAAAAATCTCGATCAGATAAATACGGGAACACATACTTATTCTGCTCTTTACTGAAACGGGTTAGTTTAACATACAAATGTTAATTTTATTGTAATAAAGAGATATAATTGTTTGTTCAAATAGTGGAAGGGATAATGGTGCAGTTATCTCTTTCTAAATCTCTACTTCTCCGTCTGTTTGAAATCGAAAGATAATTTCGCGAGTCATTGTAAGCCGGCAGAGAAAATCTACAAAATTATCATTAATACGAAAAATTATCTCTCTTGATTTCTTGTATGTGTATGATATGGCTTTTAGAAAAATCTAGCAACCATCGATGACATCTAATGGTTTGTTTCGCGTTTATTCCTTCTTAAAAAAACCAAGAGCCCATATCATACACAAACATCCAGTTATTTGAAACGGCTTGAGTTTAATGACAGACAGCGAGAGCGTGCAAGTACACCCCACCGACTAGACAATATATCTGGCCGCTAATCGCACTCGCTGATTTTCTTCCACGCATGATCAAGAGGCTTCTTTTTGCGGAGGTTTTGAACTGCCAATCACTAGTGACATCTGAGAGTCATTTCAAAATTTAATTGTTGAAGTTTTTTCATTGGCAATTAACAAAGAACCGCCTTGTCTCGCCAAACTAATAACAATGCGTATCAGCCGTTGACAGCTCTGTCTTAGTTCTTGTGCAAGGAAAGATTCAGTATCAACTTCACGACACGAAACAGGTCGGTATTCATAGTCGAATCTTACATTTAAGACTGTCTTAAATACAATGTTAAGATTGTAAATCCGAAGACTGTATTAGCATCTTTAAGACGGTATTAAAAGAATTATGAATATCGCCCCATGTTTTTCGCGTTTCATAGTTGGTAGCTCTTGAATCCTTTTGACAACGCGGAGTAAAAGTAGGCGTGATTTGGCCGAACTTCACATCATATATCCTTCCACCATAAAATGATGTCAATGTTATATTCTTCGTTTAATCAGGAGACATAGTAGTGTCTCAGCGCTATAACACAGCGTACTGTCTAGCACGAGACATTCCCGTGGCTCCTTTAAGGTTCAATTTCATGGTGTCGATTGTCGCAATGATAAATAATCGCTGACATGACTGATATCTCCTTCAATTTGTTACTTTCCTGTCGCCAGCGATGCTGTTGAAAATAATGTAAAAATATGCTCGATGAATACCAAAATTTGTAATTGAACTCCAAATTATATTTATTTAAATTTTCACATAAAAAAATGTAATCATATATTCATTCAAAATTTTGAGTTTTCAAAAAATATTTATTCACAAAAAACTATGAATATTTAACGAGTATTTATATTCATTCAAACAAAATATAAATTGAAAAAGAAAGCTCCAATAAGCAATTCGTTATTTCTTAACTATAACCGGTACTTTGATAACTTTAAGTAAAAAAAAAATGAATTTTATTTATTTTTATCATTGTAATATTCAGATTTTATAAAGGAAACTTAGAAATTTTGAAAAATATTTTAGAAAGATATACATTTTTTACTTATAAATCTATCTATTTGATAGAGCGTCATACATATTTTGATATAACTCCGATTATATAATATTGTAGTAATATTATAAATATTTTATAGTATATCTTGAACATGACGTTCATTATGATATATGGACATTAAATCCCGAAATATATTATTTATTCTCAATAAAAATGTCTTTGTTTAAAGTATAGATTAAACAAGACGCCTATCGTACAAATTGCAGACTAAGCACACGGTGTAATCGTAGCCATTGTTTTTATAGATTTCTGTTTTTTCTTGTAGGCTTGCAAGCTATGTGCAGATATAATACAGAATAAAAGCAAATACGAAATGAAAATATTCATAATCATATTAAAAAAATATTCATTCGAATGGAATGAAAAAATATTTATTCGTTTCTTAATGAATAAAAAAGAAATGTATTCGAATAAATATTTTCATTCATTTTTTTATTCATTTATTCGAATTAGGTATTCATCGGATATACTAGTTGAAAAGTTGAATTAATTCAACTTTTAGCGGTTTCGCTCTTACACAAAGATTTAAACATGGAACAGCAGGATAAATATAATAAAGATATTAATTTAAGCTATATTCTAAAACATCCTTTTCGAGGCAAATTTTATTCAAAATATTGTATATAGGACATGTAACGTATACTACAGTTTTCCTCGGAGAGGACATTTTAGAATAGCCTTAGAATATGTCATAGAACATGTCAAAACTTGACAAAAATATACTCATTCGATACATTTCGAATACCAATCGAATACGATACCAATCGAAATGAGAAAATGTAATAGAAAAATACGATAGTCTATCTTAGCGACTATTCAGGAAAATGAGTTTTCTTTGCCTGATTAGTTATTAGATCTACGTATATATAAACGTCCCCGTGTATTATATCTTATTATTCAATGTTATTATTCAATTCAAACACAAGAATAAAATGATACATGGAAGTACTCGGATAATGTTTCCGAATATAGTCTACTTCTAACATTTAATAATTCATTTCGTGAATTTCATATCATCACGTTTTTTTGTCAGATTCTTTCATTTTGAGTGAAAACATGTCGAATAAATATACTTTATTATTTTTAAGTTTCGTGATGATGCCCGTATTCTAAATAATTATCACAACAAATAAATACAAATTTTTTATTAATAAAAAATTTGTTGCATACGTAACAAATTTTTTATTTCATTTAACTCTGATTATTTTTATTTTTATTTCCATTATTTTATATCGATATTTCTTTATGATCGCTCAATGCATTATACCAATTTAATTATTCTATTATTAAATTATTATTATTATTATTATTTAATAATTATTTGTTATTATTTGCGATAATTTCATAAAATTTTCAGATGATTACTATACATACTTGTTGCATATGTGAAATGATCATAGACGAAAAGAGCATTTCGAGTCATGGAGGTATGGAAAGTATGTAGTATAACCGATTCGTTGATCAATTTTTAATAATTTTTTTTAATCCATGTTCATGTCGTCTTTCAAATAAAGAATCAACCCAAATCTCTTTTTTTTATATTTTCTTTTTAAATTTGTACATTCATTAATGTTTACAGCTTTATATTAGTCTATTTTACCGTAGTTTCATTTTATTTTTGTTGTGCACAATCAACTTGACAGGTTCAATCATAATACGATTATATTTTTTTACTTTACACAATATAATTAATATAATTATCGTTAAAAATTTATCGTTGCTAACTCTTTATATGAGCAATATTCGAGATTAGTAACATATGAAATCACGTGACTCGTTTGTCGCTGAATATTAGAGATCCTATTGTATAATCAAAGTTTGGCAAAAGCGGGCACAATTTCTGATTGGTTCTCCACTTTGATCCACTCGATATTCTTCGGATAGCTTCGTACATTGTCGGAAAATGAATGCGAAGAAAAGAAAGAGATAAATAGCTACAAGCAGATGAGTAAAACTATGTCAAAGAAGTTAGAAATTGTTCTGAGATTTCGAACAAACAGAAAATTAACAAATTGCATAATTCGGCCAATTGATTATCTCAATTGGTTTTTTCAGGTACTTTCGTCATGTATTGCCTGTCACGTATTCTAACACTTTTGTGCATACGTTCATACGAGAATACAATATCTGTTATTTCTTTCTATCCGCTATTTTTGATCGACATTCACCAAACTCTGATTATAGGATTTCTAGCTGAATATGATCGACGAGCGCCATCAACATATACTTTTACGTGAGTCGGTGAATTGCGAGAGACCGAGATTATTATATCTCAATAAGGACAGAATCGATTGCATTCTATGTATGCATACATTCGTCCGGTCGTATAGTGCTTTTATTTTTTCTCTACGTGCCCTACAAGCGGAGATATTTCGACGCTAAATCGAATCTGAAACTTTTAATATTAAACTATGTCGTCGTCATCGTCGCCGCTACGGAGTAGGGAAAATGTCCTTTTGAAATATTTGGCGCAAGAGGCAAATGTGGCGCTAACAATACGTGATTAGCGAGCATTGTGATCACTGGAACGGTTCTGCACATTTTTCTTATTCTTACACATTCTACACTCTGCAGAAATTATAAGGATATGGACGGCAACGGTCACGCAATCGCGGAGAAATTGAATAAGTGTAATTGTGACTAAAGCTACATATAATATCCCGGTTACTTCATAAATTGATAAAAATACTTTCAATCGATGCGTTTTCGCGTAAAAATAATATATGATCAGCAAGTGCTGCGATCTGTACGATAGTGTTTCGGTCGATTCAAAACAACAGGACCGTCGATTTAAGTTTGAGTAATAATAAATTTTGTCTTAATAATAATAAATAGATAATCGATAAGTTTAGCCTCCTCATGTCCGATGTCGATAAAATTAGATTTACTCATTTAACGCGTTTTGCACGAAATGAACGAATCTGACAAAAGATTAATGCCCATTTTCACCAATGTAGACTAATCTCGATTCAACTTATTTTTAATTCTAAAGATTACAAAAAGACGAAGAGTAAATTGAACCGAGATTAAAATTAATCTCATTGGTGGAAATGAGCATAAGTGTCGCTCTGCCACGTGGACCAAGGTATTAATCGTTAAAATTGATGATTATTCAAGTTAGAAAATCTATCACATCGATGGTATAGAGGAACACGTAAGGCTGGAATAAATATTTTATGCTTCAATTGTTTGATTGGGTATTTATTTGCTTTAATAACACAAATTCTCTGCTTTAAACAGATATTGCTTTATCGTACGAACGCATGCGTAAATTTTCTACTATAAAAACAAAAATTATGTAGAAAATAATTTGTGTTTTTTTATAAAAAAAACCTCGAATCTAACATTCATAACATACATTGTTTGCCAAAGATATTTCAAATTTTGGATTTGGAAGTACAAATTAGTTCGGTCCGTTTCCCTGAAGATAGTTCCAGCTGTTGTAAATGGTTCATAGTGACATCTGATATTGCCGGTTTCAGAGAGGTTAAACATCTGCTAATAATATTCAGTTTATATCGCTTTGAGTTTCATACAAAAAATTTTGATTTTCACTCTGTTTGAGATATCGAATTTTGTGTTAACCAAGCAGCATTTGCGGGGCTTTGATTTTCTGCTTTAATTGGAAGAAAACGGCTGAAGCCCATCGAATACTTGTCGAAGTTTATGGTGACACTGCTCCAACTAATAAATCATGTAGGGAATGGTTTCGACGTTTCAAGAAGATTTCAGCGTTGAAGACAAGCCTCGCTCTGGACAACCAAAAAAATTCGAAGACAAAGAATTAAATATTACTCGAAGAAGATCAGAATCAAATGCAAGAGGAGCTTGCAGATTGGGGATAACTCAACAAGTCGTTTCTGTACGATTGAGAGCCACGGGAATGAGTCAAAAACAAGGAAAATGGGTGCCTTATAAACTGAAACCGAGAGACGTTGAAAGGCGATTTTTCACTTGCGAACAGCTAATTCAAAGACAACAGAGATAAGGTTTTTTTCATCGGATTGTGACTGGAGATGAGAAGTGGATATTCTATGACAACCCCAAGAAGAAAAAAACTACGCTAAGCCCGATCAATCGTTGCTATCGACCTCAACATCAACACCACGGGCGAACATTCATGGTCGAAGATCATGCTCTGTATCTGGTGGGATCAAAAGAATCTTGTTTATTATGAGCTGCTGAAACCTGGCGATTTCATTACGGTGATCGGTATCGGCTACAAATGATTCGTTTGAGCCGTGCATGTTGCGAGAACGGTCAGAATACCAGCAAAAACATGATAAAGTTATTGTTCTTCATGACAACGCTCGGCCTCATATCGCTAAGTAAAAAAATATTTGGAAACGCTCAAATGGGATGTTTTATCGCACCCGCGTCTCCGGACATTGCTCCTTCTGATTACTGGTTGTTTCGAAGGATGCAGCAAGTCACCGATTCACTTATTTCGCAGAAATCGAAAATTAGCTCCAAAATTGGATCGCTTCCAAAGACGAGTCATTTTTTCGAGATGGAATTCGAAAATTGCTTGAGAAATGGGAAAAAGTAATAGGCAGCGATGGACAATACTTTAATTGATCTGTTCATTCATTTTGTTTTGAAATAAGTGCATTTTTGAACACAAAAAAATGGACCGAACTAATTTGTACTCCCAATATCTCAAATAATTTATAAACTCAGATGTATAAAATACGGGGTGTTCCGAAATTCATAAATCAAAACAGAAAAAGAATTTTCTAAAAGTTTTCTTAAGTAAAAAAGTTGTATTCATTTTTATTTTGAGCAGTCATTTTTTGAGATAAAAAGTTTAAATATAGCTAATTATTACACATATATACAGATTATGCAGATTATTATTTAGGAGGCCATTTGTCTATGAATTGCACATGCGGTAGTATTATAAAGCATACATTATCAATATTTAAACATAGTCCATCTAAACACGTATTTCGAATTGGCTATACATATTTAAAACCTTTGTTATTTCATAGACTCTTCTATTGCTGAAAGTAAAAACTTATAAATAACTTTTTTATTTAATTCTTTTAAAATTGAGAGAATGTGGTATTTTGATTTGCGAATTTCAGAATGCCCTCTATCTTTATTGATGCTATTTATGATACGATAAAATAACGATTAAAGATATATTTTATGCAACTTTTATTATAAAAATATTACAAATTATTATAAATAAAAGCTAAAACTTTAATATAAATTTGTTTAATACACCTCATTCTTTTATTTTTTTAATATATAGTATGTAAACTTATTAAACAATTAATCTTCATCTCAATTTATGTCTCAACTTACTTCTCAGGTCTCAATATGTCTTATGAGTGAAGTACGTTAAGCTTCTCTAGCTTTTCATATTTAATTCGAATCTTTTCTTATTTACAAAATATAGTAAAGATCTATGAATGATATCTTGATTATTAAGCTAGTTAAACATGCAATATTTTAAAGCAATTCTCATTTGTCTATCATATTAGACATGGGAAAAAGTTCGTGGCGTTTTTTTAATGCCATCTAATGGGAAAAACGCCACGAACTTTTTCCCATACCTAATAATTATGCCAAGTCTCCTCCGAATGGATATATATAAAATGCGTTCCGTTGCGCTATTCCCAATACTTCAGTGGTTTGAAAAAAGTGGCTTGTTGCCACTCACTTCCTGTTACGCAGATCTGGGTCTTCATTGTTTTCCTGTTGTGCAATTCCCCAATAGTCGAGCGTGTCAATTTTAGATGAAATGTCAAAAACAACCATAGGATATGGGAAAATCGCACGCGAGTCGAAGAAAAGAAAGAATTCATCCTCTAAAGAATCGCAGCGAAGATAGCAAGCTTAATTGACATTCTGACGCCGAGTGAGATTAGAGGATCTCGTTCGATTCGCTCGCCCATATCGACGTATCCCTCTCGAGCAGATAAGGATCAAGAATCAGGTAAATCGAATTATATTTCCTCGTATTTTTTAGATTCGGTTCGCAATGAAGATGAGCTTATTCCGACGCCCATATAGGTTCAAGAAACTGTCTGAAACTCCTGCGGTAGTGAAGATAGATGGGGACACAGCAAATGCTCTGATAAAGGAACTGTTCGATTCCGAGTTGGGAACGGAGTCCCAACTTTGGAACGATCTAGTTTCGTCGAAGTGACGTAACCTCATTCATAATAGCTTGGAGACAGAAAGTCTCTATGAAAGAGAGACTCTCATGAAAAAATATTCTCCTATCGAGATAATAGTTTTTTTAAGAACCCCCAAGCTAAATCCAGTATGCAGGACAGTATTAAGGAGTAATTCAATTATCAAAAGGAATACGTTTAATTGTAAGGATCAAGACCACGATATGATTCTATGCGCTCCATTTCGAAATTTCTTGTGTCTGAAATACAATAATTGCTTAGCCCAGATACCAAATCAGTGGTGCCAAAAATCAACGAAGGAACGATGCTCCTAGCTGACCTCTTTTATCGACTTTTTCTAGGCACAGATCAAATCAGCTCTTAACATTTTTGTTAAAAGTACAACAGAACAACAAGTTATTATGATATCAAATTAACTCCAAAATTATCATTAAAAGTCATTTCCGATTCATTTTAATGTCATTTCGATGTTATCGTAACTTGTTGTTCTGCTTGGGTCTCCTCTTCGGTAGATCCTTCGAAGAAGAGAGCAACGATTATTAACGATTAATGGAAAAATCTTATTGGACATCGTTAGGACACTTCTAACAAGAGAGTCTAGAAAGATGCAAACAGCATCCTATTAAACAACTCTATTAAACAACCGACGCAAATTGTCCACACTAAGGCGAGAAATTTGCGTGTCTCTCCATGGAGGACAAGATCGATCATCAAGGAGAGCAAGGGCGTCGAGCAGCAGTCGCCGGTCCAAATCCAGCTCGAGGAGACGATCAGGTAAAGACGGCGGGCAGATTATTGCTTCGTTGGAGGAAGATCACCTCAGATCCATAATTCTCGAAGTCATTACTGAGTATAAACTGTCTTTCCACAATTAATCAATGCCTCAGATCGTAGAGTCCTCGATTCGCTTAACCAGGACGGAGGAAGACATTTGCTGGCACGTGATTGTCTCCGTCGTAAGGGAGCTCTCGAGAGGATATCCAATTGTGAGGACAAATTTCTATCGGCATTTTTTTATGATTCAGAAAGCTTCAGGGAGCTGGAAATTCATTCTGAATTTAAAACAGCTCAATGAGTTTATTATCGCCTCCCATTTTAAAACGGAGGATTGGAAAGCTCTCATTCGCCTCCCCGGGAAACTTCTTAGTTTCAGTCGATCTCAAGGGTCTCTACTTATTTCGTTTATGAAGATTATAAGATTTTTAGAAAGCGAAACATTCTTAGCGCTCTCAATAACTGACGGAGATTTTGATTCCAGGATGGTCCTGTCGATTTCAATTAGAGAGGATCTCTTATGGTGAGAATCATTCTTGCTAATCCGATACAAAGCAATATTATTAGGTCAGGTCACTTTAAACTGAAGATTTTTACTGACGCCTCCCTGACGCGCAGTGGAGCGGTAATATACGAACATATAGGTTTTAATCACCTGAGGATAAACAAAACCACATTATTATATCAATTATTTAAAACTTTTAGCAGCTTTCCACGCAC
Source organism: Atta colombica (assembly GCF_001594045.1). NCBI lineage: Eukaryota > Metazoa > Arthropoda > Insecta > Hymenoptera > Formicidae > Atta > Atta colombica. Next base: position 445,081 of record NW_017259577.1, on the reverse strand, counting down.
TGACATCATTCGCCTCTCAGCAGAGAAGTTGCGACATTTTGTTGAGAATGGATAATTTTACGGCCCAGTCCTCTATCAATCGCAAATCTCAATTAAATATCCGCACTTCCGTCGAGACGCTTGGAAAATCTGGCGTTAATATGAAGAGCGCAGCTTGTTTTTATATACCGTATATATTCCTTTCGCACAAAATGTAGAAACAGACGTCTCTTGACTCTTAGATCCGCTAGCCTATGCAGTAAATGCATTTACATTAGATTGGAATGAATACTATTTCTACATGTTTCCTTCATTCATGTTTCATTCATTCTGATAACAAGAGTTTTGCGAAAGATCGTTATGGATAGAGCAAAGAGAGAAGTCATTGTTCTCTGATAGCCAGCTCAATCTTGATTCCTTCTATTCAAATGGCTCATCATTCAATACAATTTCAGTTGAATAGAAATATGCTGTCATCTCCTTTCAGGAAGATCCACCCCGAATGGAACAAGATTTCTGGCTGTCGCCAAATTATCAGCCAAGCCTTTCTGATCAGAGGAATACCAGCGACAGCGATGGAGGCTATCCTCGCATCCTTGACTAAGTCTACAATAACACAGTACACTAAACTTCTCAAATTACGGTGGCAATTATGCAGGAAAAAAGATATTTTTTGCTTTTTCCCGCCATTATCAGCGGTTTCTATCATTAATGTTATCGAGTACAAAATCTTACTCAACTCTGAATATATATCGCGCAGCCATCTCTCTTTTCTCTACAAACGAAATCGATTCTCACTGATGAGATTTTTTAAGGGAATTGCAATAATAAGGCCACAGAGGCCACATTATAATTTGATTTGGGATCCCTCAATCATTTCGCACCTATATCCTCTAGGCGTTCCTATACCTCCATGAAGGCCTCTCGCTGAAATTCATCTCTATTCAAATTAATAACTTTTCTGAGACTTGCATCCGCCCAAAGGATGCAAACGTTAGCAGTCATACAGATTTCTCAAATTACCCTCGTGGACGACCTCATTATCAAGATTCCGGCGAAACTCAAGACCTCTGGCTAAATTGGCAGATCTCAATTTATAATTATGTTCAAGCCATTTCCAGACAGACCAGAACTCTGCATTTTTTCACTAATTAATTGTAAGTTCTACCTTAACCTTACACGGAGATTCCAACAGAAAAATTGTGATTCTTTTTTCATTTCTTTTCGTTTCCCATACAGTCCAGTTTCCTTCCAGACTCTAGGTTGGTGGATCAAGACAAACTTTCATAAAGTAGGTGTCGACTATTCTCAACTCATTCAACTAAACATGCTTCGACTTCCTTTGCAGCTAACAAGGAAGTACTAATTTGAAAAAAATTCGGCGTGATGATGTCCTCAGTTGTCTTCAGTGAGTCCTCAGCGATATTCTACAATCGGCCGATAGTTAAAGATCCTTCTTTTCAATCTGTAATATTTAACAACTCCTAATATTATAATATGAATACTTTGTAGTACCTATAAGCGATATATTATAGTTCAACAGGAATAAAGGATACTTTGGTAACATTTAAGTGATGTACAAATCTGAGCTTTAAAAAAATCCACATATATCCATCCGGAGACAGCATAATTGGAATTAAACTTCACAATAAGTTCATTCAATTAGTCAATTATATGAAGACTTATAATCGTTTAAATATAAAGTTACTCAGCTAGTCCCACTTTACTACATATAATTTTTTTCCTAAATTTTTACATTTCGAGTATAATTTTGTACGACTTGAATATATAATAAAATTTGCATGATTTTTAATAAATAAAAAATAAGAAATTAAATTGTAAAGTAAAAAAGTGATGATTTAGTTTAAGTCTTTGATTTGTAATTATGTAATTTCTGTCGAGATAAAAAATATATTAAACCCGATCAATCGTTGCCATCGATCTCAACATTAACACCACGGCCGAACATTCATGGTTCGAAGATCATGCTCTGTATCTGGTGGAACCAAAAGAGTCTTGTTTACTATGAGCTGCTGAAACCTGGCGATTCCGGGCGATCAGTATCGATTACAATTGATTCGTTTAAGCCGTGCATTGCGAGAAAAATAGCCGCAATACGAGCAAAGACATGATAAAATTATTCTTCTTCATGACAACGCTCGGCCTCATATCGCTAAAGTCGTAAAAAAATATTTGGACACGCTCAACTGGGATGTTTTATCGCACTCGCCATATTCTCCGGACATTGCTCCTTCTGATTAATGATTGTTCCAAAGGATGCAGCAAGTTACTGGTTCACTTCTTTCGCAGAAATCGAAAATTGGCTCCAAAATTGGATTGCCTCTAAAGACGAGTCATTTTTTCGAGATGGGATTCGAAAATTGCCTGAGAGATGAGAAAAAGTAGTAGGCAGCGATGGACAATACTTTAATTGATCTGTTCATTCATTTTGTTTTGAAATAAATGCACAAAAAGACGGATTGAACTAATTTGTACTCCTATTTTCCTTTACGTTTTCATACTTTTATATGAACTTTTCTAAAAATATTCTTTCTTATTCAAATCATATAAAATTTATAAATTATAAAAAGCATATAGCCACAATATTTTTCCCGTTAGATGGCATTAAGAAAATGCCACGAACTTTTTCCCACATCTAATATATATCAATATGTATTATAAATTGATATATTATGTATTTGAAATATATATTGTATATTTAAATACATATATGTATTTTAAAGATATGTATTGAAAAATTATTTCAGAACTGATGATTACTTTCGAACTTGTAATTTAATTAATCTGAGATGCTAACAATTCCCCGAAATTATATTAAAACCTGTAAAAAATTTATTGCAAAAAATATTACCTCGAAAATCGAATTCGGACCATGCTATACCTTGCTATAGCGTCCTCAGAGACTAACGTTCCATACAGATAAAAATACTTTTTGCAATAAGTTCTTTACAAATTTTAATTTAATTTGAGGATGATTATTAGTAGATGTTGCAAGTTTGAACATAATCGGCATGTAATCAAAGTTCTGAGATAAATGTACACAAAAATATTAATTATCTTAAATATTTAATTTTAGTAATAATAATTGACGCTGTCGTATTTAATTGATTTATTTATAAGCGGTCTTGTTTCAAATATTTCGAATAGAATGATGACGTTACGTATCTTTTTATTATTTTTATTCCAATCTAAGTAAAATTAGTTTTAATTCTTCTTCGAAAATATTTTATTGAAGATTCCCTTATTTCAAGTAATGACAGTTTTAATATTCTCAGTCAAAAATTATTACTCCTTGAAAAAAATTATTGTAATTAAAAATTAAAATTTAAATGATACAGTCTTTTAATATTGTTTTTCTTATTTTCATTTTTACATAAAAATTGTCGGTGCAAAAATGAAAATAAGAGGGATAATCTCCAATGATCTTAATCAAATATTATCCAAGACATGATTCTGAACAACATTCAAGAAGTTTTAATCGTCGATCAGACACCTTGCGTAATGCTAAATGCTGGCGGTACTGTAACTTTCGAGCCTTATAACTCGAAAAATACTCAATGAAAAATAACTTTATCATAGTGTTTTGGAAACGTTCGACATCAGTTATTAGATTCTGGAATCAAAAACAGGGCTATTTAAAAAAATCGATGTGACTTTGACCTTACCTTAGCGACGCACTCAAGATCAGATTGACCAGATCAGTAAATAGATCAGTAAATAGATTTAAAATCTTACAACTTTTGTAGAAAATATTTCTTTCGGGTTCTTGCTTAGTTTCGAGATTTACCAATCCGGGGCTTTTTACTTACCCTGTATTCTTTTTACGTCGTATTTATGCTACTTCCTAGCTTATTTATTTTAAGATAACACAAAAAGTTAAAAGTTAAAAGTTAAAAGTTTTAAATGAACCGAGACACGTAAAATATGTGTATTAAATTTAACAAAAATTGTTCAATATATTATAGTAAAAAATATTCTGTGTATGATAACCAATTCTTTTTAAATTTTTTATATTGAATTTGTAACATTTCTGCGTGTTAATTTAATATAATTGTGTGATTTGAATATTTTATGTTAAAATAACACATTAATATTTAACATTTTGGTATTAAAATAACACACAGTTTATGAGTAAGTAAACAAATGATATAAAAATAATTAATACTTTAAATCATAAAATCTAAAATAAATAAGTAAAAAAATGCGTATTAATATCGTATATTATAAATGTCAATTTTATAAAAAAAAATATGCTTTCACAATTTGTTTGCAAATTGTGTTAGTGTGTACATTTTTGTATTAATTATAATACATAATGTTTGTTACATATTTTTACATATTCATCTTATATTAAATTAATCTTATACAAAAATTTGAGTGGACCGTTTAGGACATGCAGCGAAATATGGTAATTTATTATAAATTTTTCAACTATATAAAGGAAAAACTGTAAGATATTAAAAATAAACAACCTCTTTCTCTCTCTCTCTCTCTCTCTCTCTCTCTCTCTCTCTCTCTCTCTCTCTCTCTCAAGTTAGATGTCGCGATGGTGAGAAATTAATTTTCCATAATAACAATTTGGCCATGCGACTGCGTTACGATAAATAATCACGCGCACGTGCTAAACATGCACGACTCATACTATATGTGGTGCACATTGTTTAATCAGCGGTCATTGTGTCGCCTCGTAATATCATCCGCAACATTATACGTGAATTACATGCTGTAGACTAGTCGTATCACGTAAAACGACATAAACTACCAGTTTAATCTACAAACATGGTGATCTGGATAATCCGCCTAACTTGCGCACATATGAATGTTTGTGTCTTTTAGTCAGAACTGATAATAGCGAAAATCCTAAGTAAAAGATTAAGCGTTGCTTTGAAATTAAATGGATAGGATTGGATAAAAATTAGAATATTACAACATGCAACGTGCACGTTAATCAATTTACAATCAGCGACGTATAATTGAATTGTATCGAACAAACCAATTGGCAGTCGATATATAAATACATCTCGGTTTATTAAACGCAATGTTTATTTAGCGTAATTTCGCTAATAACTTTCAGTTACAAAAGATAAGAAAGTAGGAGGAAGAGTTGTCGTGCGAAAATGTCGGAATTCGCCATCGGAAAAACTTGTTAAAATAAATGCCGTTAGAGATGACTCACGTCTTGCTATACCTCAGCAGTGCAAACACGCAGCGGAAGAGTCTTCAGCCGCGTTGCAGCGGAAATGTTTCTCTCCATCTGACGCGCTCAAGGCGGAGAGCGAAATTTATACTACGTTACGCGTCATCGTTTACTTTAGCGTAGTGGTGGAACAGCACTAAAGTTAACGCTTACATCCGCCGCTAGTCAAATTCCCACGGAATTAAATAGCATGAGACAGAGAATGGTAAATCTTTCGCAATCATTCGTTGAATGTTCCTGTTTATTGTTATTCCGTTATATGTTATATCGTAGCAATTGAGTGATAATGTATCACTCATTTGCTACGATACAGCAAACAAAGTTTTCCGGAAAATCAATGTTTTATAATTAAATTATTGTTATATAAAATATTAATTTTTAAAATACAATTTTAATGTAATAATAACTCTTCATTAGTCTTTAAAGGTCATTGATTGCGAATTTTGATAATTTAAATTTGAATCTGTTAAATAAAAAATAAATAAGATACGAGCTGATTTCTATGATGGTAAAAACTCATTGAAACTTTGATAGGTACATTAAATTTTTTTCAGGTTTATATATCAACAATAATCCGAGACAATAAAAAATTTACTACGTTTTTCGATGGCTAGTTGTACAATGTTAAATAGTGTCATAAGGTGTCTTCCGAAAAATCATAAAAAATGGATCAATTATTCTTCTCACTTAACTATTGTTAGTCGATTTTTACTTACGGCTTACAATATTATTGTAGAAGGTTGAACAGATCCCTATTGTTGACGGAAGAGTTAAAATTCATGTTGCTGACGAAAAGAGAATACATGCAATAATAACTAATTGTAAGAAAAAAAGTATATTCCTTTAAAATATGTTTTCTCCTTTTTATGTTTCCGTTTTTTTTATGAGCAATTTTTATTACATCATTGTAGCAAATGGGCGATCTTTGCATAGATTCTTATATGGTAGGTTTATTAGCGAAAAGTAAATACTTGAAAATTCCAATAGAAGCAAATTTATGTCAAGAAATCAATTTGCAAAAATTTGTAACGAATAATAAGAGATCATAAATATTTATAAAGCAATTTCTAATAGTTATTCCTCTGCCTTTCAAGCATCTTTTTTTCTCTTCCTATCTTCATTGTACTCACTTTCACACATTTATTTATTAAACGAAACGCATAATCTTTACATTTATTTATTGAAATATGATTAATTATGATCGTGCGCGCATTAAATAAATCTAAAGGATAAGACGACTTTTCATTAATGCGACAAAATTCAATGAAATAGATGAAACTATTCATATTATAGAGAACTTTTCGGGAACTTTATTCAAATGCCGTTATATTAATAACTCATGAAACATAATAAGTTTATATATCTTTAATCGAAAAATTTAATTAATTGTTATGGGATAATAATTGACAATCAATTATACTTTAAATCATATTTCAAATAATTCACTGATTTATGGAGAAGCTTGCATTACTTCTGTAGTGTCAAAATGAAGCGTGACGATTTTGCTGTATACAGCATATTGTAATAACAAATCATGAGAATAACAAATATCAGAATTAACTTTGTTGCGACAAATTATTGTATTTAACATATTAAAAAAATGCTAAATTTTTTTACTTTTTACATTTGAAACTAATTTCACAATTGTACAATACTCTACTAGCATACTTTAACCTTTTGAGGACTTGCCAAAATACTGGTCAAGTATAGAAATTTATTTTATCTCTCATTTACAGAATATACATATACATAAATATGCATATACAAGTTATAAAAAACCAAAATTTACAATCGCGGATTTGATATGGCAGATCTGAATGGCGGATCTGAAAATTTTTTTGAATACCATAACTCGTTTCTTCTCTAAAATTTCTATGTGGATATTTTTGAGTGAGCACTTTTGGAAAATATGTGGGTCAATATGATTTATTAATGATTATTAATATTCATTATTATGTCAAATTTCAAGTTCCTACCAACTGTCAAACGGTTTCAGAGAAAAACGACTGTGACAAACGAATACGTGAGTGATCTTATAAGAGTCCGCTTTTCCTTTTGAAATACGGAATTCTAAAAATACCTAAAAGTGGTTCTATCGCAATTACAAAATTTTATAAAAATTTTACAAAAATTTTTTATTTTGGACTTTTCCTTCTGGACTGGCCAGTATTCTGACTACTCACAAACCTAGTAACTCTACGTAAGATGCACATTCCATATATAGAAAGATTTTCTCTAGAAAAAAAGATCAATTTTAAAGGAAAAATCCTCGTTCTCAAAAGATTAATAAAATATACAAAATATAAAGATTTATCATAATTCAGAATTTTCCAAAAAAATGTAAAAACTATAATATTTTTCAAGTTATAAGCAAAGTCGAGCTATTGTACAGTAGAGGTATTGTAACTTATATGCTTACGTGTATATTACTTGATGTTTTCGATAGGAAAACAATCAAATTACATCTAAATTACGAAAATTTTTATATATGATGTATGTATGTACATTCAAACCTATTATATTTTTAAAGTTACGCTTATTGCCCCGTAAAAATCGCATGAGATAATAATTTAAATTTCTACTTATTTTAATTCTTTTTTACAATTAATAATCATTTAAAAAATTGATTAAAAACATAATGTTCAATTTCTTCTTATTTTTAATATATTTTTTATTTGAGTCATATTATATTCCTACAATATAATATCCAATGTCAGAATTTAAAAAAAAGTTTTTTCGTTTATGTACAAATTCTATATAGAAAATATATTTTATTTTTGTGAGTGAATGAAATAAAGATTTATATGCTATATAATTTATATATTTATAT